>NC_064629.1:219499951-219803791 GCF_023864275.1 Schistocerca cancellata | reverse complement strand
AGGCATAAAAAGCGTAGAAATTCCCTTCGACAGTGCCTTAAAAGCACAAGTTTCCCTTCATATGCAGAATAGGGAGCATAGTTAATGCATGTTTAGAAAACGAACAAGAAATCACACAGTCCGCACATAGGATTAAACGTGTGTCGCCAAAGCTCGCAGGCACGGACAATGATCAGTTTGTTCGTGATATTTTTTTACCTAAAACAGCAATATATAAATTACGTGTCAGGTTTCATTTCCATGCTAAGGAGAAAAGATATTGTAAAAAGTGTAATTTGTTGTTTTTATAGAGCCTCTTTCCTTTCGCTTACTATTTTTTGACTTACATGTACGACTTCGTTTGCCATTTTCGTACGCACTTGGAAATTAAATAGCTTTGGAGCTAAAGTTCTGCTTCTAGGAGAAGAGATTTTTGTCTCTTATAATTCTTGTGTTGTTCGTTTCTCTCGGGAAGCACTTGACCACACTCCCAGTTAACTAGGGCTTTGCTGCTGAACAGTTTAAAGTCATTAATTCTCCAGTTCATCAGGTACTATTAGGACGAAAGTTCGATATGTAGAACTTACAATTTTCCTATTTCGCGTTGTTCTAAGGATTCCACAGTGTCTCAAATGAATCCTGCTTCCTGATATCCGATCGCGATGTTTTTCAGCGACCTAAACTCTTTCACCTTAACTGTATTCGAGTGGCCCCAGACTATTAATCCGAAGTTCGTCGAAATGAACAGGTCGCCCGACTGGCTTCTCTGTATCAGCCTCTATGCGGAACCCTCACGGCATTTGCTCCAAGTATTGTACAGGAACCATGGAAAACTTAAATCAGAAAGACCTGCTGGGCTGTTGGAGACCTGCTCTTCCTGCAGAGACGACCACTGTGTGACTACGTATCGATCACCTGAAGCATGCAATACCAGGTAGGCTTTACGTTCCACGGTGATGAACGGCGCATTACCGCCTCATACGAGTGGCACACTTAAGCCGTAGTAGGCGGGACTAGGCAGCTAACGATGACGTGCTCGCAGACGGGATATCCAACGTCACAAGACACATTGCCAACGTCAAACGGCACTAGTTGGTTAGCGTGATACTGTGCTTGGCAGCTGTCGGTCTATTTGGCTAGCTAACCTTATAACTTCTTCATGAAAATTAACGCGAGTAGAATTCCTACGTTACGTCTATTAAAACGCACATTTCCTTTCTTGACCATATGCTAGTCATGTTGTTTTGTCTGTGGCATACATAAATAGAACGTGCAATATCCGCGAACGTGTAATAAGACAAAAATGAAAGATACATGTCCACTCAGTAAGTATATCAGCTTATTAAAGTTCATCCAATCGAGCAAACTTACTTCTGACAGACAGACTTATATGTACATAACATCAAATATTACAGAAATTATTTCTGTTAATTTCATAGGGAAGTCCTACAATATTTTACAAAAAAGTCCCACAACCTTTTTGAAAACGCAAAGTTGGAAAAAATTGTACTCAACAGGACACGAACACTCTACCAATCCACTCTCAGTTCGGTTACGTGGCGCCTCATTCAACTATGCTAAACTGAAACTTTGCTTCAAACAACCTCATATTATATGTTATATTCTTATAAAAGCTTTAATCACCGAAATATTATTAACTGACATTTAATAACAACAAATCCTTACAAGAACGACACGTTACGTGAATCTTTAATGGCTCGTTGCTCTCTCTCATAACATGCGAGTTATAACGAGAAATTAACTAAACATGTAACTTCTTTAACCACCAATATGACGTTTCTCGCCATTTTATTACAACGTATCTTACCAATAACCATTCAGTCTCGAGACATTTATGTGCTGGTGCGTATAAACAGTGCATATACAAAGGGTGTAACATATAACATAAAGCTCACCAACTATGGGTTTCTACTGACCAGGATAAATACAGTATGATGCCTTGCTTTCAGCTTGTGACACAGGGATCATTCTTGCTTCTGTTGGTTCTATGTACTTTACGTGGCACGGTACCGAAATATCGCAGAACTTATTTTGTGTTTCACGTGACGAAATGGCTCCTCAACGTGAAACAGCAGGAAGTGATGTCACAAATGTCGCGGAGTGGCACGTCAACGTTAGCTACCTCGTCCCGTGCACTGAATGCTTTAGAATTTTCAGTCGCCATTCCCCAACGATCAGTAGCATATTCTACGGTTTGATATCACGTTTTGACGTATTTTTAACGGCGAAGTCATTA
The DNA here is from genome assembly GCF_023864275.1 of Schistocerca cancellata. Taxonomy (NCBI): domain Eukaryota; kingdom Metazoa; phylum Arthropoda; class Insecta; order Orthoptera; family Acrididae; genus Schistocerca; species Schistocerca cancellata. The sequence continues at coordinate 219,801,555 of NC_064629.1, read as the reverse complement.
GTGTCAAAACAGTTACAGGAATTAATAAAGTAACCAGCCATTAATATCCACAAAGAACCATGAAACACCAATTGTGTTTTACGGAAATAATTAAAACCTTCGGTTGACAGAAATGAGTTTCCATTACAATAATAAAAAAATACAAACGCAAAACGAAAATTCAATATCTTAGTATATACGTAAATTTACTTTTGTTTGTTGGCATATGATGCAAAATAACGTAATACAAGCGTCAATTTTATTTGAAGATTAGTTTCGTTAATGCGGTCAAACAAATAACTGGAATGCCGAACTATACTAAAGGTACTCTGTCTTTTGACATTTCAGCGTCACCTAAAATTCATCAACGGCTGTACAATGGTTTGAAGGTGTATGCCTCAGCGTTTTCAATAGTAAAAAAATGAGTGGCTGAATTCAAACTTCTCTTGAGGATTAACCACGTGAAGGACATCCGAAATCTGGAACAACATGAAGTTGTCGAGAAATTTCACAAGCTGATGATGAAAGTTGTATACAACAGTTGACGTCATAATCATGACGTAAAGAAATAGCACTATACTTTATTTGGAAAAAATCTGTTTCTGGGCTTTTTGGAAGACAGGTGGCAGGTGAGAAGAGTGCTGAATTGAAAAAGTTTTGCAGCAATAGAATGCACGTACCCACATAAGTTTTAGATACTAGTTGCCGTAACATGTACCGAATTCAGTAGCTTTGCACCGTGTGGTATCAGCCTATTTTTACACTTAAGAAAACTGTTCTCTGGGAAATTTTCTGAGTCCAATGAAAAGGTTGTAGCTGAAAGGCAGCATTTGTCTTTTCAGAAGTGATCTACAAAGTAATAGTGTGCCCAGTGGAATTATTTGGATCCTATTAAATCGTTGTAAAAGTAGACATCGTTGAAGGATAATGGTATTTTTCTACCCAAAACACACAGCCCTGCACAGCCTGGGCGAGAAATTTTCATCTTGTCCTCGTAACGTTTTATAAATTTGGTTTACGTCAACAGAAAAGACTTTTACTTCAAATATATAGGCAATTACTTTATCACATCATCATATCATGTAACTATTTATATCGTTTTTAATCCAAAGGTGAAATTATGATTCTTCTTTCTCTAGAGTACAACACCTGTGAAGGCGCAACTCAATTTGGAATGCAATCGTTCGAAGTCTATTGTGCGAGCAATAGTTTCTCAAATGTCAAGCGGGTCAAGAGAAATTTCTCTCGAGAATTCCACGTAAGAATTTATAGCCCTCCCAACCCAAGCAGTGCGTAATATTGGGGAAAAAAGACGAAAGGGCTGTTCGCGATACTAGTGGTCGCATGTGGAACCAACTCCGGAATAACGGCTTTCTCTTCAGAGCGTGTCTCACCGCAGCTCGGAGAACAGCAGTCAGTCACTGCGTCGATCTTTTATTGCGCGGAAAGACTGGTAGCTGAGAAAACGAATGGACCCGGGAAGACAGCGGCACAGTTCCTTGTGTTTCACTGCCAATCTTCGTAACTGGAAATTATTATGCGTATACAAGTTAACCCACAAGTCATGATGATGCTAATATATTTCGTGCAGCTAGAAAACATTTAAAGAAAGTCATTGCTATGACATGCCACGAACTGTTAATAAATAACCATTTATTTGTAACAATTTTCGGTATACCTTGTCATCATCACTATCAGTCAAGTTGTTCGATACATCGAGACACAGAATTTAATTTCGGTCAAATACTGCGACCACTTAAAAATAATTTTGATTTGATAAATTACATTTACTTAGCATTCATTCGATGAACAACGTGAACTTAGGGTCCACAGAAATATGCTCTGATAGAAGGTTCAGCAAAGAGGAAATGTGGAGGAAAGTTAGTTTTGTAGTTTGGCCGGTAAAGAGGCTACAGGCGTACATTCATTGGCCGAAGTGTCTTCATGGGGAGAGACCATAACAAGCCGAGACCTTACTGACCTACGAGGTGTTACATCATTTATGTGTAGAGCATTCCGCAGAGAACTATTAAGTGATATAAAAGGAGGATACTGAGGGTATACAAATAAAGGTATCGGGAATGATTAATTGACTGGCGGAAAATTGTAACAGGCATGTTTAAAAGTCTTATTCGGAAAACACCTGAAAGGTGACTTAACTTCTCGGGAAAACTTACGCAGTTATTTCCTGGAACTAGTTATCGTGGTATATGCGAAGAATCGCGAAAGCCCTACGCTATTCTTTCTAAAAACTGTGTTGGTAAAACCGAGCTATACACAGCCTACAAAGAAATAAATAAGCAATCATTCCTTTCACTGAAAATCCGTGAATCGAACAGAAGCATTTGGCAAGGTGAAAAGTACCCTCTTTTTGCATGATACTCAGCACAAGGATTGCAAATGAAATGAAATATGCGTATGGCATTGTTGGCCGGGAGGCCCCATTCGGGGGAGTTTGGCCGCCGAATTGTAAGTCCTTTTTAGTTGACGCCACATCGGCGACTTGCGAGTCGATGATGATGATGGACAAAGAACAACCAGTCCCCTGCTGGGAATCGAACCCGGGCCGCCTGCGCGGTAGGTGGCAACGCTACCGCTACGCTATTTTTTTCATTTTTTTCATTGTTGATTGTTGTATTCGGTCGTTGCGGACGTCGCAAGACATCTTGTTCAAGTTCGGTGGTTGATCCTTCCTTTTTTATTACAGAGGCCAACCGGGTCTGTGGCCGAACACGCTGAGCTACCGTACGCTACGGAGGTGGACATACGTGTTGCAATCAACAGCGAACAGATCACAATCTACATTAGCTAGCTTTTTGGCAGGAATTGAGTGGGTATTCAGTTGAAGTTATCGGATTTCAAACTGCATTCCTAGTAGCAGAACATTTAGATTGTAAGTTAAGTTTCACGTGTGTGTGGAATAAGAGTAAATACATCGGAATTGTGTTTACTCTCGCATAACCACAAAATTGAACGAAACTAATAGTGTCATCATTCACAAATATTTACACACCGGATGGTTATAATTAAGGTGCAGCTACTTACTGAGGTCCGCTGTGGGCTGTAGTTCTCGTATTCAACAAAATTTAGTAGGCAAGCTAAAGCGTTAGTGTGGAACCGATTTACAGTGGAAAACAATTAGTTCCAACCTTGGCCACCAGGTGCAAATCGCAAATCTCCTGTCGTACAGCATCTCGTCGACGTCTCCAGTGCTCATATTGAATAAAGTGTGTAAGCAGCTGTTAACAGTAAAGTCAACATTATGCCTTTATCATCTATTTGACTATTCCAACCCTCGCCCCTTTCCTAACCAGTTACATATGGAAACATTTCTAAACATCTTTCTTGTGTTCATAGCGCCAAATTTGCACCTGGTGGTCATACAAGGAACTAATTTTTTCCAGTGTAAATCGGTTCTGCATTAACAGATTAGAATAACTACCAAGTTTGCTGCCATACGATGATTACAGCCCACACTGAACCTCTGTGAGTAGCTGTACTTTAATTGTAACAACCTGGTGCTTACCATTTTCCATAATTCAACCTAAGAATTTCCCCGTGGGTGTCAGGTCTCCTCAAATATTGGTAACTTTACATGAATTCAGGGGGACAGGCAAGATGTAGCAGCACAGTGGTTCCGAATGAAGACCTTCACGCAGCCTAGGTGCGGCTGGGGAAAATAGTGCAACGGTCTGCCAGGCGCCCCTCATGCAGGGGGAAGATTCTTGTCCAAGAGGGTAATCGCCTTACCTTTGTCAGCTTAGAGGAGGACTGTCAACACAAACTGCACGAAAAGGATTTTATCTATAATCTCTGCTTCATTTCTAACACGACATTTAATTTCTTCACCTTCTTTCTCTAAGATTTATTTCACCTAAGGATTAAAAAAGATTTTATTTTCTCATCAGAGTAAAACTAATGTACACTGATCAGCCATAACATAATGACCACCGACATACTATCGATGTAAACCCGTCCAGGCGATAGCTGCTTCACCTGGCGAGGAATGACGGCTAGTCAGACACACACAAGCTGCATGTAGTACCTGTCGACGTACTGTCCGTGTGCAGAATGGGGAACGCACGCGATGTATCATAGTTTGACGGAGGGCAGATTGTGATGGGCCGGAAGGTTGGCTCCAGCATTTCGGAAACTGCACCACATGTCGCGTGTTCGAGGGATTCTGTAATAAATGTATCCAACATGTGGCGATAGACGTCATTGGGTTGGGCGGCCACCGCTCATTACAAATGTCGGATGTCGTAGGCTGGGTAGAATGATAAAATAGGGCAGGCGACGAATTGTGGCGGAACTAACATCAGACTTTAACACTGAGCAGAGTACAAGTGTATCTGGACACACAGTGTACCGAGCACTCCTAACGATGGGCCTCCGCAGCGAAGACCCATGCATATGCCACTGTTAACACCACGACAGCGGCAACTACGACTGAAATGGACACGAGACCATCGCCACTAGACGTTGGCGCAGTGAGAAAGCGTTGCGTAGTCTGATGAATCTCGATACCTTCTTCATCATGCCGATGAGAGGGCGCAATCTGTCATCTTCCAGGGCAACAGCTCCATGACACCTGTATTGTGGGACGGAGACAAGATGGCGGCGGCTCCAATATGCTACGGGGAACATTCGAGTAGGGTGCCATGGGTCCGGTGGAGATCGTGCAAGGTACCATGACAGGCCTAAGAGTATCGTATGCTGGTTGCATACCATGTAACGATAATTTTTCGCAACGGAAGTGGTATTTTTCAACGAGATAATGCGCGGTGTCACAAGGCCAGGAGTGCGATGGAGCGGATCGAGGAGCGCAGTGGCGAGTGATAATTGATGTGATGGCCCTCCATCTCTCTAGATCTGAATCCGACCGAACACATCTGGGATGTGAATGAACGTGACGTCAGAGTTCATAGCCCTTCCTCCCTGGACTTTACAGGAATTAGGCGACTTGTGTGTGCGGATATGGGGCCAGCTCCCCCCCAGCGACTTACAAGGGCCTGCTTCTTCGCCGTTGTTATCCGTTCCAAAGGTGGACATACGGGCTATTTGTAAGCGTAGGCTTCCGCGGCCGTTGTCATCTTCAATAAAATTCTTCAGGGTATCAGACCGCATCGTCATAATTTAAAATGCGCCAACGTTTCGGCCAGCGTTGCAGCTAGCCTTCATCAGGGCCTTACGTTAAACTGCTAAATGAAATTTTTTTTTTCCTTTATTGTGTTTCAATTCCCCATCGGGGCGGGCTGGCAGCAGCATAGGCGCTGCTCTTCAGCCAGTACAAAACAATAGAAGACATTAAAAAACAGCAAAGGAGAGAATAAGGTGAACATAGATATAAAAAAAGGGGGAACAGCATGGAAGACAAAACAAAACGGGGTGACTGTAAAATGGAGATAACAAAAAACTGTTTAAAAGTAGCACATATAAAAAGCCACACACGGCGACGGTTAAAAGAACACAAGGCACAGTATGACTGGAGCATAAAAGTAGCGACGGACGGCATAGCACATAACGTAACACTGACGGCGAACCACAAGGCAGGACACAATTAAAATCACATCTCTTGACGCACACAGCACTAAACACAACACTGATGTGGCACACTGATGATGAGCAATACAGAGGATCTGCCAGGCGCTAGGAGATGAGGGAGACCTGAGGAAGGGAGGGGGTGGAAGAGATGGGGGAGGTGAGCAGGGGGCGCACGGGAGAGGGCCAGGTAGGGTGGGAAGGAGAGAGGCAGGTATGGGGTGCAGGGTCTCAGGGGTGGGGGGACGGAGGGAAATCCGCTCGGGAAGAAGAAGGAAAGAGGAAAGGGGGCCCTGGGGAGGGGGGGGGGGGGGAACAAGGCCAGGTTATAGTTGGAAGGAAGGGTAGATGTCACGGCGAAGTTCGTCATCCGGGAGGGGGAGGCGTTGGAAATTGCCCTGATGAAGGAGATGGAGGGTGTGGAGGTGGAGAGAGGGAGGGATACAGCGATAGAGGCGCGGCAACGGGCGGGGGGCGGAGAGGAAGGAGGAAACCAGAGGGTGGGGGGGATCAAGTCTGCGAACAATGTACAGGATGCGGAGATGTTGGAGGAACAGGAGGAGGTGGGGGAAGGGGATCAGTTCATACAGGAGCCATGTGGGGGAAGGAAGGCGGATACGGAAGGCAAGGCGGAGAACATGGCGTTCAAGGATTTGGAGGGCCGTGTAAAAGCGGGTGGGGGCGGAAATCCAGGCAACGCTGGCATAACAGAGGATAGGACGGATGAGGGATTTGTAGGTGTGGAGGATGGTAGAAGGATGCAATCCCCAGGTCCGGCCAGACAGGAGTTTCAGAAGGCGGAGGCGGGAATGGGCTTTCTGCTGGATGGTCAGGAGATGAGGGGTCCAGGTGAGGTGTCGGTCAAGGGTGAGGCCAAGGTATTTCAGGGTGGGGGTGAGTTGGATAGGACGACCATAAAGGGTGAGGTAGAAATCATGGAGGCGAAAGGAGCGAGTGGTGCAGCCTATGATGATTGCCTGGGTTTTGGAGGGGTTGAGACGGAGGAACCACTGGTTACACCAAGTGGTGAACTAGTTAAGGTGGGTTTGGAGGGAACGTTGAGACCGTTGAAGGGTAGGATAGAGAGCAAGGAAGGCGGTGTCATCAGCATACTGGAGAAGGTGGACTGGTGGGGGTGGCTTGGGCATATCAGCTGTATACAAGAGATAAAGGAGAGGGGAGAGGACTGAACCCTGGGGGACGCCAGCCGTGGGATAAAAGATACGGGAATTGGTGTTGTGGAGGGTGACATAGGAAGGACGGTGCGAGAGGAAGGAAGCGACCAGACGGACAAAATTGATAGGCAGGGCGTAGGTTTGGAGTTTAAAGAGGAGACCGGGATACCATACACGGTCATAGGCATTTTGGAGGTCAAGGGGAACAAAAATGGCGGAGCGGCGGGAGTTGAGCTGCAGGGACAGAAGGTGAACAAGGTTGAGGACTAAATGAAACACACTTGGTTCCTTAAATAGCTGCACGAGAAAACCGTGTCGTTACTTGATTGGCTGTAAAAGGGGGGAGGAGGAGGGGTGAAAGGTATGCTTTATTGGTGTTTCCTTTATTATCTGTCATTGGCTGAAATAGCTGTTTTCTATTGGTCTTTATATTAATCCACCCCATTGGAGGAGACGGACGAATAGCGAACAGGTGGTAGCTGTGACGTCACACTGTTTACATGCTGTCCAGAAACCGGCTGCGGCGTGCCATTGCTTTGCGTGCTCGCGACCACTACTGCGGTTCTCCGCGTATCTGCATGGGCCGCCACGGCTCTGCCGCCGCTCCGTAGCCCTGCTATAGCAGGCAGCCAAGATCTCGGAAGCTTGTACCCGTCCTCTCTATTCCTGTTGGCGGGTCTTTTGGCTATTTCTATCGCCTCTCTAATCTTTATTTTGAAAGTGAGAGGCTGTTTCGCCAGGACGCGGGCTTCTTGAAAAAATATTGGTTTCCCGCACTCGTCTTGGTGTTCCGCCACTGCTGACTTAGTGTGTTGTTTCAGGCGGATATATCTTTCATGTTCTGAGAGCCTTGTGCTAATCGGACGTCCCGTCTCACCTATGTAGACTAATCCACACACACAACCAATTTCATTCACTCCAGCTGTGTGTAGTTTGTCAACTGCATCCTTGGTAGAACCGAGCATGTCTGATATTTTGTTACTGCTTCGGAAAATTGGTTTGATGTCGGCTTTTCGTAGGATTTTGCCAATACGTTCGGTGACCCCTTGTACATATGGTAACACAGCAATACTCTGTGCCTCCTTCTCCTCTTCCCTATTAGTCTTTTCCCTTGTCGACATGGTGCTGTCTATCATCTGCTTCCCATAGCCATTAGTTCCAAAGATGGACCTGAGGCGTTCAAGTTCTGTCTTCAGATGTTCTCCGTCGCTTATCCTGTACGCTCTCTTCGTTAGCGTATGCAGGGCGGACTTCTTCTGCGTGGGGTGATGGTGGGAGGAGGCGTGAAGGTACCTGTCCGTACTGGTTGGTTTCCTGTACACTTTGTGGCCAAGTTTACCATCAGGTTTTCGATAAACTTCCACGTTTGACGTGGTCTGACGACCACCTATTTCAAGTGGAGAGGTCAATTGTATGAACCAACTGACGGTGTAGCTATGGGCTCACCCCTATCGCCCATCGCAGCAGAAATCTTCATGGAGGCATTTGAGGAAACAGCCCTCCAGTCCGCACCATTACGTCCAAATTGTTGGCTTCGCTATGTCGATGACACTTTCGTCATTTGGCCCCACGGAGAAGAGGAGCTACTGAATTTCCACAAGCACCTTAACCAACAGCATAGGAAAATTCAGTTTACAATGGAAACAGAGAAGAATGGGGTGCTGCCTTTTCTCGACGTGGAAGTTTATCGAAAACCTGATGGTAAACTTGGCCACAAAGTGTACAGGAAACCAACCAGTACGGACAGGTACCTTCACGCCTCCTCCCACCATCACCCCACGCAGAAGAAGTCCGCCCTGCATACGCTAACGAAGAGAGCGTACAGGATAAGCGACGAAGAACATCTGAAGACAGAACTTGAACGCCTCAGGTCCATCTTCGGAACTAATGGCTATTGGAAGCAGATGATAGACAGCACCATGTCGACAAGGGAAAAGACTAATAGGGAAGAGGAGAAGGAGGCACAGAGTATTGCTGTGTTACCATATGTACAAGGGGTCACCGAACGTATTGGCAAAATCCTACGAAAAGCCGACATCAAACCAATTTTCCGAAGCAGTAACAAAATATCAGACATGCTCGGTTCTACCAAGGATGTAGTTGACAAACTACACACAGCTGGCGTGTATGAAATTGGTTGTGCGTGTGGATTAGTCTACGTAGGTGAGACGGGACGTCCGATTAGCACAAGGCTCTCGGAACATGAAAGATATATCCGCCTGAAACAACACACTAAGTCAGCAGTGGCGGAACACCAAGACGAGTGCGGGAAACCAATATTTTTCAAGAAGTCCGCGTCCTGGCGAAACAGCCTCTCACTTTCAAAAGAAAGATTAGAGAGGCGATAGAAATAGCCAAAAGACCCGCCAACATGAATAGAGAGGACGGGTACAAGCTTCCGAGGTCTTGGCTGCCTGCTATAGCAGGGCTACGGAGCGGCGGCAGAGCCGTGGCGGCCCATGCAGACACGCGGAGAACCGCAGTAGTGGTCGCGAGCACGCAAAGCAATGGCACGCCGCAGCCGGTTTCTGGACAGCATGTAAACAGTGTGACGTCACAGCTACCACCTGTTCGCTATTCGTCCGTCTCCTCCAATGGGGTGGATTAATATAAAGACCAATAGAAAACAGCTATTTCCGCCAATGACAGATAATAAAGGAAACACCAATGAAGCATACCTTTCACCCCTCCTCCTCCCCCCTTTTACAGCCAATCAAGTAACGACACGGTTTTCTCGTGCAGCTATTTAAGGAACCAAGTGTGTTTCATTTAGCCCCCATCACTACACAGGATCTCATTACTACACTCCGCACCAAACGCAACACCGCTCCTGGTCACGATCGTGTCACCTACCGTCACCTTCGTGAAGCTCCTGTCTCTTTTCTCTCCACCCTGGCCAGGCTCTACAATGTAGTCCTGTCCACTGGTTACTACCCCGACCTGTGGAAAACCTCCCGTATCCTCATGTTCCTCAAACCTGGCAAACCGCCGTCCGCCGTCTCCTCCTACCGTCCCATCAGCCTTACCTCGGTCTTCAGCAAGGTCCTGGAATCTATCCTCACCCGCCGCATCCACCAGCATCTCCGCCAGCACCGCCTCCTCCCCGTTACCCAGTGTGGCTTTCGGCCGTCCTTCTCTTCCGACGATCTCCTCCTTCACCTCACTCATCTCCTTTCCGAACAGCTCAATTCCCGTCGCTCCGCAATCTTCCTCTCTCTTGACCTCGAACGCGCATATGACCGCGTATGGCATTCCGGTCTCCTCTTCAAGCTCCAAACCTTCGCCCTTCCCATTAACTACGTTCGTCTGATCGGTTCCTTTCTCTCCCGCCGTCCTTCCCATGTCACCATCCATAACACCGATTCCTACACCTTTTTCCCCTCCGCCGGTGTGCCCCAAGGCTCCGTCCTCTCCCCCCTTCTGTACTTGTTGTACACGGCGGACATGCCGCCGCCGTCACCCCCCGTCCACCTTCTCCAGTTTGCCGATGACACCGCCTTCCTTGCCCTTGCCCCCACCCTGCGACGCTCCCAACACCTTCTCCAATCCCATCTTGACCGGTTCACCGCTTGGTGCAACCAGTGGTTGCTCAAGGTCAATCCTTCCAAAACCCAGGCGATCATTGTAGGCAAAACCACTCCCTCCTTCCGCCTCCTTGATTTTTATCTCACCGTTTATGGCCGTCCCATCGCTCTCACCCCCACCCTTAAGTACCTTGGCGTCACCCTCGACCGCCGCCTCTCCTGGACTCCCCATCTCCAGACAATCCAAGCCAAGGCACGTTCCCGACTCCGTCTCCTCAAGCTCCTTTCCGGCCGAACGTGGGGTCTGGACCCCTCCACCATCCTCCACACCTATCAGTCCCTCATCCGCCCTATCCTCTGTTACGCCCATCCAGCCTGGATCTCCGCCCCCCCTTCCTTTTATAAATCCCTCCAAATCCTTGAACGCCATGCTCTCCGCCTTGCCTATCGCATCCGTCTCCCCTCCCCCACGCGGATCCTGTATGACCTTATCCCCTTCCCCCACCTCCTCCTTTTCCTCGAAAGGATACGAATCCTCTACATCTCCCGTAAACTCGATCCTCCTCACCCGCTCGTCTCCCCGATCCTCTCCCAACCCCGCCCGCTGCCGCGCCTGTACTCCCATGTCCCGCCCGGTCTCCATCTCTCCACCCTCCTTACCCTCTCCCAAGGTGGCTTCCGCCAGCTCCCCCTCCCTGATGATGCCCTCCTCCCCTCCATCTACCCCTCCTACCAACTTTGATCCTCCCGCCCTCCTCCTGTGCTTGCTCCTCAGGGCACCCTCCCTCCCTTCTCTCCCTTTTTACCTCCCTCCTCCTTTTCTCGTCCCTCGTCCCCCGGGCCCCCCCTCTCCTGTCCCTATCCTCCTGTCCCCGTCTCCTCAGCCGTGGCATCCTCTTTTCCTCCCCTCTCCCCTTCCTCATCCCTGTTGCCCTCTTGGCAGGTCCCCGGACTCGCACACGCTAAGTGGACATTCGCGCGCCGGAGATCACCGCCATCAGTGTATCGTGTGTGCCGTCATGTTTAGTGTTCCGTTTCGCCGTCACGCTCCATTGTTCACCTGTGACATCGTCTTCTTCAGTGTTTGTGCGTCGGGTCTCCAGTTCCTAGTGTGGATTGTCATCAAGTGTGAACGGCTTCTTGTGCTTTTCTGTTCTTGTGTCTCCTGTGTTTTCCCGCCGTTTTTCTATGTAATGTCTCTTCTTTGTTTATCTCCATGTACTCTCTTCGGCTGAAGAGCAGCGTATTGTGCTGCTGCCAGCCTACCTGTTTGTTCAGGTTTCAAAATTACAATAAAGTAAAAAAAAAAAAAAAAAAAAATTTCATTTAGCAGTTTAACGTAAGGCCCTGACGAAGGCTAGCTGCAACGCTGGCCGAAACGTTGGCGCATTTTAAATTATGACGATGCGGTCTGATACCCTGAAGAATTTTATTGAAGATACGGGCTATTATGTAGGTCATCATAATGTTGTGGTGATCAGAAAACAATACCAGAAATAAGTAACATATGTGAATATATAGTGGCATGAATAATCTTGATAATACGTTATTCTGCGAAACATGGGAATATGAGCAATCTTCACTAAGGACCGCAACCTAGATGTGGCATTCTAAACTCGTTTCCTGTGGCCTCATATTAGGCTTGAGATAACAGTAACTTCTTTGTAATAATTTTAGGCCCCCTCTTTATCAATCGAATGGCAACACTCACAATACGACGGCGAAAAATTTATTGCAATTAACTTACCCTTCGCATGTAGGGAGAAAACTCACTAACCTATTCCTCCAGTGAACCGACAAAACTTTATGTTACGACGGGGACAGAAACCAAAGCCGAATACTGAGGATCTCGTCAAGTTTCGCAACCACACACAGTTACATCGAGATTTGTTGACATGCTGCTATACGGTGCACTTGAATAAATTATACTCTCGCACAGTGTTCAACATATATCGTTGAATACATTGTTGTTAATAAATGATCAAATTGTTCATACTACAACATCGAAACACGGTTTCTACTACATTACATTAATTTAAAGAAATACCTCCCCAGTCAGGCGCAGGTAACTTTTCATCAAATTATGTTGACATATAGGAATTAGCTTATGATATAGAATACTGTTTGACATTAATAAAATTGGTCGTGATTCACAAGTACATAGAAATCCCAAATTCAGTTCTTTTATCGTTAGAAATGGATATCTCCAAGTTTTCACGGTATTTCCCCTAACTATGGCAGTTAATTGTTAATGGTATTAAATAAAACTTTTTTCTTAATGTTTCTTTTTTATCTGAAACAGCGGTAGGTGATAGTTTCCTTTATTTCAGCCATCCATAAAAATATACTTCTCATTGAAACGTATAGGAAGGCGCTGTGTAAGCCTACTCCCAAACGTGGAACCCACTTTCCACTAACCTTTCTCATACTGAATTACTCATGTAAAATGTACCACAGTCTTTCTCCTTGAATGTCTATTACGTAATTTATTCGTAAAATGACAAAATTACGCCGTTTCTGTGGTCCCTCATATGCGGTTAAAATTCTGGGATGTCTTCCGTAGAGGTATGGAGAATATCCTAAGGTGTTTACCAATATGGAGAAGTTTGAAATCAATGAATCGTGTCTTAGGTACTGAAAATATATCTCTTTATAGACCTTAAATAATTTTCTACAATTTTTCGTTCGCGACAAAACGTGCGGTCACATATTCTGACCACTCGTCTACTAATTTATTTATTACAAATAAACAATAAACATGGTTATTTAAAAAAACTGTATAAGCAAAAATATTTTTCATATCAAATTGACACTGAAATTATTGCACAACTTGTACAAAAGCAAATAATACAAAATTTTGTTCACATCCAGGCGATACTCTAACATGTAGATCTGTTTTTTTTTTCTTCTTCTTCTTCTCCTTTCTTTTTCTCCTACGCATCATGCTATTAATTCCTCTGCGGTTTCGGCGTTGTTCGTGGAGCTGTTTTCACGCACGAAAATTAATATTGAATAACTGTGTTACATAGTTGGTGTACGATTACTTTTATACCATTTAGTTGAATGTTTCCTTTACGTGATCTATTTAGCTGAAAGCTTGAATAGGATGATGAAGTATTCATCTTAGTGATAACTATTTGATGAAAATCTTACAAAATGTTTTAAGATGTAAAAACAGTTAAACGAATTCACGTTACTCGCTGAAACATGGCACTCTCTAAATTGTTTCAGTAGAATTCACTTTATCTATGTGGTCTGTCTCTTTCTCAATAACTATTTGCGTTTTTCTATGCGCACTGTACTCACTTTTTTTTTTATAAACTGACAGACATTTAATTTTCTACATTAACGAGAACTTCCTAGATGTCATTTCCAACATTTGTTTCTTCAGATGAAAGGAAGTTCGATCTGAAAGAGTCAACGAAGACCATCCTCATCTGTATAACATGTAGGATTGGTTGGTTGGTTGGTTTGGGGAAGGAGACCAGACAGCGTGGTCATCGGTCTCATCGGATTAGGGAAGGATGGGGAAGGAAGTCGGCCGTGCCCTTTCAGAGGAACCATCCCGGCATTTGCCTGAAGTGATTTAGGGAAATCACGGAAAACCTAAATCAGGATGGCCGGACGCGGGATTGAACCGTCGTCCTTCCGAATGCGAGTCCAGTGTCTAACCACTGCGCCACCTCGCTCGGTGCAACAAGTAGGAAGTTATGTGTGTTAAGAAATATGATGCTGCAATAATACTAACTTTTATTTAGATTACCGAAATATTCTTTCCTATAATTTTGGAAAAAAAGAATTATTATCGACTCAATAACTCTTTGCACGTAATTTTAAGAATCACTTTTGACGGTTCCTCTTGCCGCTGATCACTGACTCAATAAAAGGTTCATCTTTGAAGGTAACAGACTGTGAAGAAAAACTTAAATTTTCTTTTAAGTTTTTCTTCACACTAATCAGTAAGTGTGGGTAACACCACTAACTGCCTGATGTACCTGAAAATTTCAGTTATTATTATGCGCTAGACACATAAACAATGTACTACAGTACAGCAGGGATAGTATGAACGAAGAACAGTACAAACTGATGGAAAGTTACATTACGAAACTATCTTTTTGTCGTATGCCGTAGTGAACATTAATTTGTGTAAAAAGGTGCATAACGATTTAATGACTTTCAGTTTCCTTTCAAAGTGTTTCACTTTTAAGTGTTTTAAATAAACCTTTTTTCTTAATACTTCTTTTAGATTTGAAACAGCAGTGAATGATAGTTTTGTTTATTTCAGCCGTCTATAAAAATGTATTTCTCGTTGAAACGTAGAGAAAAAGGATTGTATAAGCCCAACGTTTTTTTTTTTTTTTTTTTTTTTTTTTTTTTTTTTTTTTTTTTTTTTTTTTTTTTTTTTTTTTTTTTTTTGTAGTATGGCAATGCTTGGAAACCTCGTTGGTATCTTGCACAGATGGTTTCTCTGAGTGTTGTTGTTCCTTGGAAACAGAATACGCATGGTGCGACAATATTTATTTTGTACAATATCTAGCAACCTCTTCTCATCCACTCCATAGCCAAGAGCAATGTCTGCAAGTATTAATGTGTGAATATATGTATTTGGATTTGCCAGAGGGTTAAATTTTCTTGTTCTATCTGTTGGCGTACTGCCAATCATGAAAAGTAGCTGTAGCGGCACCCGCTAATGGCTGCCGTTCGTGAATCGAAATCTGGGTTCTGTACCCAACATGATAAGCATTTATGTTTCATTGAACATGTTTTGATGCGCTTGTTATATCAGTTAGTGAGGGAAGATACTTATCTTCTGTTAGAAAATCGCTCAATTAATTTTTTAAATGCTAGCGATTGTTTCTTATTTCGAATTGTGGAGTGTTTCTGTTAATTTTTGTGAGTGATGTCTGAACTTGAGTTCTTCCTTTCGTCATGTCAATAAAGGCCATGTGCCGTCAGCTGTGGCGTTTCTTAATTTCGAAGCTTTCTACGTTTATTTAAAATTAATATTTTCTTCAGTTATAAGGCCCAACAAATCTGATATAAGTTAATTTCTTGCGACGTAAGTGGATTGATGATTTCGTATGTTGAAAGTTTGCAGCTGCTTAGTCGTACTTATCGCCTTCAGCTATCAACTTGTAGTTCTGATGTCTATTTACGTGAAGTTTATTGCGGGATTTGAAGATGTTTCCAGCCGCGCAGGAATAGCCGAGTGGTCTTAGGCGCTGCAGTTATGGACTATGCAGCTGGTCCCGGCAGAGGTTCGAGTCCTCCCTCGGGCATGGGTGTGTGTGTGTGTCATTAGGATAATTTAGGTTAATTAGTGAGTAAGTTTAGGGACTGATGCCGGGTGGAGGGTCTGAACCAGAGTCTCAGACGGTTTTGCGACCGTGTTGGCTGCAGATTCCTTGACTTGCGCCATAGGGTGATGGGGTTTCGGGTTCCGCTGAATAGGTCAGGAGTTCACTACACTCAGCTGGCGGCTACACGGGTAGCGGAGGCTGTGTGGCGTGGACTGGGCGGTTTTTTAGGTTAGAAGGCCTCGGGAAAGTACGGGATGGGCTGCAATCTCAAAGGTTGCATGGCAAATACAGGACGTGCTTGGATCAAGGAACAGTCGGAATTGTAGTTGTAAATTGTTGTAGTTGTGCTGGGAAAGTCCCTGAGCTTCAAGCGTCAATAGAAAGCACAGAAGCTGAAATCGTTATAGGTACAGAAAGCTGGCTAAAGTCTGAAATAAGTTCTGCAGAAATCCTTACGAAGTCTCAGACGGTGTTCAGGAAAGATAGATTAGGCAGAATTGGTGGTGGAGTGTTTGTGTCTGTCAGTAGTGGTTTATGTTGTAGTGAAGTCGAAGTAGATACTCCGTGCGAATTGGTATGGGTGGAGGTAATACTTAACAGCCGAACTAAGTTAATAATTGGCTCCTTCTACCGACCCCCAGACTCCGATGATATAGTTGCTGAACAGTTCAGAGAAAATTTGAGTCTCGTAACAAATAAATACCCCACTCATACGGTTATAGTTGGTGGGGACTTCAACCTTCCCTCGATATGTTGGCTAAAATACTTGTTCAAAACCGGTGGTAGGCAGAAAACGTCTTCCGAGATTGTCCTAAATGCTTTCTCCGAAAATTGTTTCGAGCAGTTAGTCCACGAACCCACGTGAATTGTAAATGGTTGCGAAAACACACTTGACCTCTTAGCCACAAACAATCCAGGGCTAATAGAGAGCATCATGACTGATACAGGGATTAGTGATCACAAGGTCGTTGTAGATAGGCTCAATACCGTTTCTTCCAAATCCGCCAGAAACGAACGCAAAACAATTTTATTTAAAAAAGCGGATAAAGTGTCACTAGAAGCTTTCCTAAGAGAGAATCTCCATTCCTTCCGAACTGACTATGCAAATGTAGACGAGATGTGGCTCCAATTCAAAGATATAGTAGCAACAGCAATTGAGAGATTCATACCTCATAAATTGGTAAGAGATGGAACTGATCCCCCATGGTACACAAAACAGGTCCGAACGGTGTTGCAGAGGCAACGGAAGAAGCATGCGATGTTCATAAGAACGCGAAATCCCGAAGATTGGCTAAAATTTACAGACGCGCGAAATTTGGTATGGACTTCAATGCGAGATGCCTTTAATAGGTTCCACAACGAAACACTGTCTCGAAATTTGGTAGAAAATCCGAAGAAATTCTGGTCGTATGTAAAGTACACAAGCGGCAAGACACAGTCAATAACTTCGCTGCGCAGTGCCGATGGTACTGTTACCGATGATTGAGCCGCTAAAGCGGAGTTATTGAACGCAGTTTTCCGAAATTCCTTCACCAGGGAAGACGAATGGAATATTCCAGAATTTGAAACACGAACAGCTGCTAGCATGAGTTTCTTAGAAGTAGATACCTTAGGGGTTGCGAAGCAACTCAAATCGCTTGATACGGGCAAGTCTTCAGGTCCAGACTGTATACCGATTAGGTTCCTTTCAGATTACGCTGATACAATAGCTCCCTACTTAGCAATCATATACAACCGCCCGCTCACCGATAGATCTGCACCTACAGATTGGAAAATTGCTCAGGTCGCACCATTGTTTAAGAAGGGTAGTAGGAGTAATCCATCGAACTACAGACCTAGATCATTGACGTCGGTTTGCAGTAGGGTTTTGGAGCATATACTGTATTCAAACATAATGAATCACCTCGAGGGGAACGATCTATTGATACGCAATCAGCATGGTTTCAGAAAACATCGTTCTTGTGCAACGCAGCTAGCTCTTTATTCGCACGAAGTAATGGCCGCTATCGACAGGGGATCTCAAGTTTATTCCGTATTTCTAGATTTCCGGAAAGCTTTTGACACCGTTCCTCACAAGCGACTTCTAATCAAGCTGCGGGCTTATGGGGTATCATCTCAGTTGTGCGACTGGATTCGTGATTTCCTGTCAGGAAGGTCGCAGTTCGTAGTAATAGACGGAAAATCATCGAGTAAAACTGAAGTGATATTGGGTGTTCCCCAGGGAAGCGTCCTGGGACCTCTGCTGTTCCTGATCTATATAAATGACCTGGGTGACAATCTGAGCAGTTCCCTTAGGTTGTTCGCAGATGATGCTGTGATTTACCGTCTAGTAAGGTCATCTGAAGACCAGTATCAGTTGCAAAGCGATTTAGAAAAGATTGCTGTATATTGTGGCAGGTGGCAGTTGACGCTAAATAACAATAAGTGTGAGGTGATCCACATGAGTTCCAAAACAAATCCGTTGGAATTCGATTACTCGATAAATAGTACAATTCTCAAGGCTGTCAATTCAACTAAGTACCTGGGTGTAAAAATTACAAACAACTTCAGTTGGAAAGACCACATAGATAATATTATGGGGAAGGTGAGCCAAAGGTTGCGTTTCATTGGCAGGACACTTAGAAGATGCGACAAGTCCACTAAAGAGACCGCTTACACTACACTCGTTCGTCCTCTGTTAGAATATTGCTGCGCGGTGTGGGATCCTTACCAGGTGGGATTGACGGAGGACATCGAAAGGGTGCAAAAAAGGGCAGGTCGGTTTGTATTATCGCGTAATAGGGGTTGAGAGTGTGGCAGATATGATACGCGAGTTGGGATGGAAGTCATTAAAGCAAAGACGTTTTTCGTCGCGGCGAGATCTATTTACGAAATTTCAGTTACCAACTTTCTCTTCCGAATGCGAAAATATTTTTTTGAGCCCAACCTACATAGGTAGGAATGATCATCAAAATAAAATAAGAGAAATCAGAGCTCGAACAGAAAGGTTTAGGTGTTCGTTTTTCCCGCGCGCTGTTCGGGAGTGGAATGGTAGGGAGATAGTATGATTGTGGTTCGATGAACCCTCTGCCAAGCACTTAAATGTGAATTGCAGAGTAATCATGTAGATGTAGATATAGATGTAGCAGTAGCAGTTAAGTCCCATAAGATTTCACACACATTTTGAAGATGTTTCCATGTTTCTGACATTGGAGCCTTCGTGCGGCCCAATTTCCATTTGTGAACAAAGTAAATATATCGTCAACACTAGCTTTCCTACTGAGTGGAATAAGTGATTCTATGGAAAATGGACCCGTATGAGCGTAATGTCTTTCAAATATCATGGTAGTGTTGACAGTTTTTAATTTTAGTGGGAAGGCTCATACTTCGATTTCAGTCACTGTGTAACTACGTCTCTCTCGCGTCATGTCGCATGAGCTTATTCTGAAAATGGTGCAGCATCATTCTTCTCCTAGTGTGCTCTCCCTTTTTTCATGTATCTGCCTCTGAAGTCACTGACTGTGGTTTTCGCTTGCAATTTTATTTGAGCGTGGTTAACATCCATGTAAGGTATGGTACCATTTTCCATTGGTTTCTTATCAGTTCATGTGTTTTATGTGGCTTGTTGATCATTATGAGAAATGAACAGTTTTGATCAAAGTTGCTTTCCAAATATTTGCGCTCACCATACTTTTGTGCGTCCTATAGCTATTGCCCTGAAAGATAAAGAAATGAAGTCGATTTAGTCTCAAAATAACACTGATAAGTTGCAGTGTGTAGAGGGTGTTTATGTAATGTTCACTACATCTCCTTGCAGTCTAGCTGTATCACGGGGACTTATCCGTCGCAAAATAAAATATCAGAGCGTTGAAGAAGTTTTTAAATTGTCCCGGATAGTTCACATTGCATGAACCGCGTCCTTCGGCTTAAAATGTTTGCTGAAAATACAGAAAATTCCGTGCACGAGGGGAAGTAAAAATTCCTCCGCCTGGAAGTGACAGCCTTTCATTTAGTTAGAGAAAGGAACGGTTTTTTGACGTAGACTTATTTCACATCTATCCACGTTTTCCATCGTTTCTCCAGGGGAGGAGGGGAAATAAAAATCACACGTCCTGAAAATGACAGCCTTTCATTTAGTTAGAGAGCAGAACTGTCCACATTTTGCAAAGTTTTTCCAATAAATTTCATTCTTCTCAAAAAGTATTCCAGTGACAAATTTATTTAGATGTGGGACTGAATGGAAGTCAGTGGGTGTCAAATCTGGTGAATAGTGTGGATATTTCGACAAATCCGTTAAGTTTACCAGTGCCAAACGGCCTGGGCATGCAAGAAAAATGTCGTGACAAAATTTTATTTCTATGTTGCTGTCTCTGAGTGAGGTGACGCAGTGGAAAGACAGTGGAACCATATTCGGGAAACAGGTGGTTCAGATCTCCGTGTTGCCCTCCAGATTTGTGTTTTCAGTGATTTACTTATTCAGATAGTATAGGAATCTCTTACCCATTTTATTCACCTATTTGATCAAAAACACTTACGTAGTACTCGCAAATTATTGTTGAATATATAGTAATATTTCAGTTTGTATGTTGTAAAGCACGGACCATTTTCTTACTTTGATGTGTGGTTAACGATCTCCAGCCACAGCTTTGATTACTGTTTTGTTTGTAGAGTGAAGCTGTTTATACAGATTTCATTCATAATAAAAAATCCTGTCTGGTGGTCTACGACTTGATCAAAGCGTTTGTGAAAGACTCAATTTCGCCTTATTTCTGGTAAGCATTCAACAAACGCGGAACCCGTTTTGCACTAAGCTTTCTCATACTTAATTACGTAAAATGTTTTATGAGATGTCTACGACGTAATTTGTTCGTAAAACAGGGAAACTGCGACTTTTCTGTGTTCTCTCACATGCGGTTATGGTTTTGGGATACTCTTCATGTAATCTTCCAGGGAAGTATGAAGAGCGTATAGAGGTGTTTACCAATATGGAGAAATTTGAAACACTGCTAATTTTTTAACTACATAAACTGTATATCTTTATAGGTCTCAAACAGTTCTCGACAACTTTTCGTTGGCGACAAACCTTGCGGACCCATATCCTGAAGCCTCGTCTACTAAGTTATTTACTTGAAATAAACGATAAACATGATTATTTTAAAACATCGTAGAAGCAAAAATATTTTTCAGGTCAAGTTGACATTTAAGTTATTCCACAACTTCTACAAAAGTGGAAAATATAATATTTTATTTCCATCGGCGCGATCTCTCAAATATATAGATCTGGTTATTGTCTCCTGCTCTTTATGCCATTAATTCTACTTCGGTTTTAACGTTGTTCGTGGAGCTATTTTCATGCACGAAGATTAATATTGAGTAATTGTGTTACATAGTTGGTGCACAATTTGTGTATGCCATTCAGTTGAATGTTCTCTTTAGGTGATCTAGTTAACTGAAAGCTCAAACTCATTATTTACTAGAGTTAGATAAAACCATGGACGAAGAATGTAATTTATAATGACGCGCTTTTTAACAACACAAGTTTCTTGTGTCCGATACACGCTTTAAGGCTTGAGGTAGAGACAACTTTAAATCTTACTATTCTTCTATAACGAAGATCATTTTCCTTACAAGTGTTGCCAAACATCTTTGTGTTACTACTATCTGATTTTTCTGGGTGAGTGAAACACACACCTCTCCAACAAAAAGAATTTTCGTTGATAAACATTCATTTGTCCTTCTAGGTCGTAAGATATGCACTTTGGAGCCTGTTTCTTCTAGATAATTTTTTTGTTTTTGTTCTATCTACATCCTCCCAAAACACAGATACAAAAAGAAATGTATTTCACAGTATCAAAATGGACAAGTGTATCATAGCTCTAAAGATATGTATTTTACAGCCCTCGTTTACTGGGCTCCTTTTCTTGTTTTGGTCCATACCACCACATCTAAAGTTCGTCTGTGGAGTACTAGATCACCCTTTGTAGTGTGAAGCTAAATAAATGTGCACTTTCCGAAGAGGGATATAAAAACTTTTTTAATCTGTCGACGGATTGGATAAGATGAAGTATTCGTCTTAGTAATAACCATTTTTCGAAAGATCTTACAAAATATTTCAAGACCTAAAAGGAGTCGAATGAGTTTACATTACAGCCTGAAAGTTGACAATTTCTGTATTGTTTCAATAAAACTCACTCTATCTATGTAAATTGTCAATTTCTCTATAACTATTTCCGTCTTTCTATGCGCACTGTACTGAATTGTTTCTTTAAAGTGATAGACTTTCAATTTTCTCCATTAATGAAACATCTTAGATGTCATTATCAACATTTGTTTCTTCAGATGGAAGAAGGTCGGATTTTAAGAAGTGATCGAAAACCCATCCACTTCAATATCAACTGAAAGAAATAATGTGTGTTAAGAAATATGATGCTGAAAGAACAATATCTTGTATTTTGAATACCGAAGTATTCTTTCACATATTTTTTCAAGATAGATTTTTGTCCACTGAATAATTCTTTGCACATAACTGTAAGAATCACTTCCGACGATTCCTCCTGGGACTGATGCACTGACTCAATAAAAGCTTCACCTTTCAAGGTAAAAGACTGTGAAATACGTTACAAGAAAAAATTAAAGAAAAAATGATTAATCAATAAGCGTAAAAACATTACGAGCTGTGAGGTATGCCTGAAAAATTACGATTATTATAATGCGTCAGGCACAAGTATAATGTGGTATAGTACGGCAGGGATAGTATGTAACAAAAACATTAAAAATCAATAGAAAGCTCCTTTAAAAAACCGTCTTTTTCTCGTATGCCATAGTGAACATTAATTTGTGTAAAAAAAGTGCGTAACGCTTTACTGAATTTCTGTTTATTTTCATAGAGTTTCATTTTTAACACGGTTTTATAGTACCAACGGGGATCTTTTATTCTTGTCTCCATATGTCCGATGCGATTTGAAAATTAGATGAAAAATTAAAACGATTTTGGAACAGATACTCTTCTGCTTCAGATAAATGAGTAACTCTAGCTGCAAGAGTGCCAGCTACGAAGCACGTCATAAATGAATTTTTTATAGCACTTCTGCGGAACAAAACGTTGTATAGCGTATCATGTTTCAATCTCTCCCACAGGCAACACTAAGGTAGTAAGAGGGAGCTAGCGTTGGCACCCTTCAACGTAGCTAGCAGCTGCTGCGCTCTGGTGACGAAAGCGGTAACTGCGTTCGATGGCGTTGGTAGCAGACGCCGTCGACAGATGGCGACGTCAGCTCTGTCGCCGACAACGCAGAAGATACCAGGTGCGGATGTAGTGCGTTTAATGTGCACGAACCCGTTTCAGTATTGTAACGCACTGTATTATAAATAACGTACAGTATAATACACAAATTTCACAGAAAACTGCTGCGTACATTCCTGACCACAGAATTTTGTTATTAATTTTAATTCACCAACGTATTCCCCATGTCAACATCACACAATATTTATTACAAACGTATGTGCTAAACTAAACAAATCTAATGATTTTTTTTGTATCTGTGCCATTTTTATCTGATATTTCTCTCGGTATAGTAGTGTGGGGAATTCAGCAGATCATAAGCGTGTAGTCATCTCACTACCGAAATTTAGTTTATTTTGATACGAACTTGCTTGCTAATAGTAAATCTCTGGTCGAAAGCAACAGCATCCTTCATATATACGATGATGGGTGCGTGAAGTGGATCTGCTTCTGCCTATGTAATCTTTTTTGTATAAGAAAAAAATTATGCACTCTTAGTATCTTTTTACCTGTCGGACATACTGTACAGCTGGATAAGTAACATTGGCAGTTTCTGAATATAGTTTGGATTCGTTGCTGTTCGGGAACTTACCGATTACAAACTAGATTACATTTGGGGAAGGTGGGCACGCTAATTATGTTAGTTAATTTGGAGTTTGGTATCACGTGTAACATCCAGCTATTTTTACTATACAACACATTATTCAAAAAGTCAGTACAGAATTCTTGAATGTATATAGAATGTACCGGGAGTATCATAATTAATAGGGAAAACTGACACTAGTCAAAGTAGAGAACTGGCAAGTAAAACGTTCCAGTAGATATTTATCTGTCAACGAGCTATTTACGATATAACAGCAGAAGTGTGGTTACGAGTAGGCGCTTACTTCACTTTGAAGTATTGTCCTAGTTAGTAAAAATGTATGTGAAATGTAAACTTTTGAATTAAGTCCCCGTCTAACTGTGCTTAAACTTCAATTGCCTTTGGTATCACTGGAGCACTTACAGTTTTCATTCCAGTGTTCTCTAGATGTTTTCGCACCCGTGTACAAAATCGAACGGTGGAACGGATGCATTTTAGAAAATTCCTGTCGTTGAAACCTCTTTATTTTGCCAAATTACAATTCTTCATTAAAAAATGTTGCTGTTAGAATTGTTTTCGCCGGCCGCTGTGGCCGAGCGGTTTTAGGCGCTTCAGTCCGGGACCGCGCTGCTGCTGCTACGGTCGTAGGTTCGAATCCTGCCACGGGTATGGATGTGTGTGATGTCCTTAGGTTAGTTATGTTTAAGTAGTTCTAAGTCTAGCGGACTGATGACCTCAGATGTTAACTACCATAGCCCTGCCCTACAATTATTTTCCATTGCCGGATGTTCTTTATGTGTCAGTTCATTTCTCTACTTCACTTTGGATACATACTGATGTACGTGACGTACGTCTCACTTGACACATATTGAACTGTAACATTATGTACATGGACCTATAAACTACAAACACCTAAATGAAATGGCGATCGTGATTCACAGAAGCCTCCAAAGGGTTTGTATAGAACCTAAAATAACATGTAACTGCCGCAATATATTCACTTTTATATAGGCTGGTCAGAAACGGTCTGAAAAACTTGTAAGGGTGTTGGATACGAGGTTGTGCTGAGAAATAACAGTTACGAAAGAACTGGATACGTTGCGATGTTTCCGAGTTATCAATCAGGTCATCGCATGCGCGAATCCAAGCAGCATGCCAGAGGCGATAAGTAGCCCCTAGCTGCTGCACTGGTGATTAAATATCACAATACCCATAAAAAAAAACATACAGCACATATGTGATCGCAACTTATTAATTACGGAACAGCGAAGATAAAAGTAACATTATGATAACGCTGCTTTCTACAAAACGAATAATACTTTGTTCTCTCGTTTAGTTTTTCTGTATCTCTGTCGCCACCTATGTGTCATCTTCTGTGGGTCTCATTTTGTTTAAATTCGGAAGGGCAGCAATTCAGATCACCGTCCGGCGAGCCAGACCTAGATTACCGTAATTTTCCTATGTCGCATAAGGCGAATCTGGGTTGGGTGCTTTGAAAAGGACACGGGCGATTTCCTTCCACACCTTTCCCCAATTTGAGCTTGTGTTCTGTCTCTAAGAACCACATCGTCGACCGGATGTTACACTTTAGTCTTTCTTTCCGTTTTTCTTTCCGTGTAAGTGGTTTCAGTACTATAAGTTCAGGCTTCGCGTGTCTTCGTGTCGCGTAACCGCTCACGAGAAAGTGACACAAATTTTAAAATGCTGGCGTTCTTTCGGGAGTTTTGTGACTTGTATCATCTGAGAGGGACGATGAAATATTGATTTTGTTTATTGTAGGAAAAACGGCTAGTTGCAAAAACAGTAGCAGATTTAACTTGCTTACGTTTCATTGCGTCAAAGCTGTGATCGCTGGATATGTTTCCAGGTACATAGCTTTCAGAACGGACAATAACAACACAGAGGCACAAAAGTCTTTGGAATGATTTAAACGACGAACACATGCATACAACAACTAATCATGTCATTGTTAATACTATTATTATTAAATATACTTGTCTATCTTTTGAAGTATATGCGCCTGAAGAAAAGGGGAAGGGCAAATGGGGTTTTCTACTAGACCGCAGAAAAGATAGAGCTCAGGAGTGAGAAGAAGTGGGATGCGAAGATGAAGAAGCTGACATTACTCTATAGAGTAAGCTTTACTGCAAGACCTCGTCCAGCTAAATCAGTGAGTGTTTCCCTAACACCAGATACGTTCACTAAGTTTCAAGTAAAGAAAATGGTACTATCTTTGCTAATCATGCAGTAACGATATACACTACAAGGGTCACAGCTTGGTAGAACCCAGAATGCAAGATTACAAAATTCAAACTATAAACAAACACTTTTATCCTCGAAATATATTTTCAAACTATATACATCTGTGAACAACCTCACTGACTTCCATTTTCGGATGTCCTGTTAACTGTCGTAATATTAAATCGTTGTCTCAAACAAGTCCTTGCAGCTGAAGATCAATAGGAAAACAAAACCCACTCTGAGCAAAATTAGGAACTAAAGTAATTCAAAACTGTAACTGGAAGTGGACAGTTTGGCGTTTGCCAATCGGAACACACAATTTGTGGAGTAGCGAGTATAATATGGAGCCAGCCATGGGCGTACCCAGCGAGGGCCAGGGGGCAGGGGGGGGGGGGGGGCGCAGCTGCCCCCCCTCCCCAGAAGATATTCGCAGTTTTTCACTAGTTTACTGTTTTATTTAATAAGAAATGCTGCATGTTTTCTCAGATTATACAAGTGCATTCTTGTATTTAAAATGTTTATTAAAAGCAGTTTTTCACTGGTTTACTGTTTTATTTAATAAGAAGTGCTGTATGTTGTCTCGAGTCCTTGTTTCCTGAGACTAGTATGAACTGCCTCCCCCCCCCCCCCCCCTTAGTTCAGATCCTGGGTACGCCCTTGCAGCCAGCTTTCAATTTCGTTTGAAGTTGTTTTTCGTTGGTATTGTATTCATGTTACGCTGTCAGAATGTATGGTGTTTTGAATGAAGAGTTTACATGAGGAATAAACATTAAAATCGATAGACTTTAAGTATGTATAAGTGAGTACACCTTGTTGTGCAGTCAGTTAGTGTGTCAGCCATAATGTACGAAAGACCTTTTGTAAAAAAATTTCTACCTAGGAAATAGTATCTTTACTTTAGCACGTAAGACGTATAATAATATCATAATATAAATTTGTCTGGCTTTGTTAGATGCCATAATTTGGTGAAAGGATAAAAAATAAAAGATTCAAGACTCAAGTTTGGTCAAGGAGGGAATGTACCTAATTACGCTAGGTGGCTGTAGTTCGTTTCAGAAAATCAGAAACAGGTCGCTCCCGCGCTATGTAGAGTGTAGATTACTGTGCAGAATAATTCTCGAGAAGTCAGGATGTGTCTTCCGTTGCTCTGAAAATGTTAAGAAAATTCTCAGTCTTGTAACAGTGTAGCTCTGAAAATGTTAAGAAATTTCTCAGTAAGATTCTATGTAAGATACAGTATGATACAGGGTATCGTGAAGCGGGAATAATCGTGTGTATATAATTTTGAAGATTTTACTGGGAGTTTTTCGTAGCCAAATTGAAATGTATCTTCCTTCCTCCAAGTCGTAATGCCACACGGCACGTTACACGGCGTTTGTTTGGACACGATAGCTTGCTACGACTTAAGCAACTTTGTAAAATTTGGTCGAGAAAATTTTTCTTAATGAATACCAGCTGAACATTTTTAACTGTAAACAACTATTTGCGCTTTCTAACCGAGAGTGTGTTTGAAAGGAATAGCAGAAAGAAAACTTTACAGACAATAACGTTACTAGCAAGAAGTATGCCTTAGATACATGCTCTAATTTTTAATTCGGACTTGGTGGAAGTTTTTGTGACTTTTTCAGTGTGAAACTACGGTACAGATATTTTCTATGAGCTTGCCACATTAAGTCAGTCGGCTTTGACCTTGCCGGCCGAAGTGGCCGTGCGGTTAAAGGCGCTGCAGTCTGGAACCGCAATTCCGCTACGGTCGCAGGTTCGAATCCTGCCTCGGGCATGGATGTTTGTGATGTCCTTAGGTTAGTTAGGTTTAACTAGTTCTAAGTTCTAGGGGACTAATGACCTCGGCAGTTGAGTCCCATAGTGCTCAGAGCCATTTGAACCATTTTTTTGGCTTTGACCTGATGTGTTGAAGAGATTGACAACAGACTGATGGTGACCATCACGCCGTTTGGAGACACGTACAGTACAGTCAACTTTTTACAACTATTTTAGAATCAGATACTTTAATAGCCGCCCTAGACCACGTTGGGGATTTGTGAAGCTTACTAAGGTGGGTGCGCACAAGGAGAGAAGCAAAGGAAGCCAGTTTCGCCGTGTGTTGGCCCATTTGTATCACAGCACGAATTATAACGTAAATGGCTTGATTTCATTTAGTGGTAGGTCTACATACATCATTTAGAAATAACATTGAAACCGATCGCTCACTCATCCAACACAAAAATGATGGCTAACGTTCGGGGAGGCAGAACATCCTTTCCGCTAGGCGGCTGAATCCACCCGTGAGGTATCTCAGCCAACAACGCTACACAACATTTTTAATCTTACAAAAATAATTAACCCTACGGTAAAACGAACACAAGTAATGGGCGACAGGTTCCTCACCGGACGCCTTGTAGCCACCATCACGTAAACTGTGGCTTCATTGAAACATATCGACCACAGAGTGTATTAAAAGAGATACTATCGTCCAGACCCGTGTTTTTTTCTACTTCGAAGTGAACACGTCTCCCCATTACCCACATACAAGTTCTTATGTGAAATACATGGATTGGGATTGGATAGAAAGTAGTGGAAACACTGCCGTAACATGAAGGATGTGCGTCGCATGGTATTCCCGCTGCCTGTACCTGATAGCAAAAGGTCAGTCCAAGTAGTTAGCAATAAGCGGCGACGGCTGTGTTTGAGTCAGTTGCTGTGCGTACTGCCGGAAATTGCGGGAGGCAGTTCAAGCACCCTAACGGTATGTTTAGGAAACACTAACGACGTGCGTGAATCGAGACTAAAGTAGCACGAGGTCAGGGTGCATAACAATGTTTCCTTCGGGCACTGCACCCCATCATCCTACATGAATGTGCACGATGCCACGTGGCGAAAACCGTGCAGGAGCTTCTGCGTATACAGGGTGTTACAAAAAGGTACGGCCAAACTTTCAGGAAACATTCCTCACACACAAATAAAGAAAAGATGTTATGTGGACATGTGTCCGGAAACGCTTAATTTCCATGTTAGAGCTCATTTTAGTTCTTCCACCTATTCTCAATGGAGCACGTTATCATGATTTCATACGGGATACTCTACCTGTGCTGCTAGAACATGTGCCTTTACAAGTACGACACAACATGTGGTTTATGCACGATGGAGCTCCTGCACATTTCAGTCGAAGTGTTCGTACGCTTCTCAACAACAGATTCGGTGACCGATGGATTGGTAGAGGCGGACCAATTCCATGGCCTCCACGCTCTCCTCATCTCAACCCTCTTGACTTTCATTTATGGGGGCGTTTGAAAGCTCTTGTCTACGCAATCCCGGTACCAAATGTAGAGACTCTTCGTGCTCGTGTTGTGGACGGCTGTGATACAATACGCCATTCTCCAGGGCTGCATCAGGGATTCCATGCGACGGAGGGTGGATGCATGTATCCTCGCTAACGGAGGACATTTTGAACATTTCCTGTAACAAAGTGTTTGAAGCCACGCTGGTACGTTCCGTTGCTGTGTGTTTCCATTCCATGATTAATGTGATTTGAAGAGAAGTAATAAAATGAGCTGTAACATGTAAAGTAAGCGTTTCCGGACACATGTCCACATAACGTATTTTCTTTCTTTGTGTGTGAGGAATGTTACCTGAAAGTTTCGCAGTACCTTTTTGTAACACCCTGTATAGGGGTGGGAGATACAGGTATATCCACCGTATTCACCAGGTATGAGACCGTGCGACTACGACCTATACGCCAAAATGAGAGAATCTCTTCGTGGCACGCGCTAAACGCAAGAGAAGACTTCATCCGTGTAATATGGAAGTCCTTGCGAGACCTCGTCAGAGAATGATGCGCCGTCGTTGTACGATGGCTTCCATCTCTGAGGGGGAAGGTGATCGAGATGTGGGGCGTTTATATTGAGGGAATGTAAAACGGTTAACGTCTATTAATAAAGTCTAGTATGAATTATAACCGTGTTGCCTCTACTTTTTTCCAAACTCTGTACATGCACCTCCCGCGGTTGGCATCTACTGCGAACTGCAAGGATTTTATCGTGAATTTCACTAGCCGTCCTCTAGGGCAGTATAGGAGGAGACATAAAAGTGTTGTCGGACTCCAACTATTTTTAACCTTGCGCTATATCTCAGGCTTCTCAGCTACTGCGAATATACGGAGTGTATAAGAAGAGCTTTACAAACTATGACAGGTCACATCATAAGAAGAAAGAAGCTCACGAAAACATGTTTCTCAGTATCCTCTGTTTTCGAGTTGTTAATGACCAAAAATTATATGGATGTTCTAATGTTAGAAAATCACAGAAAATACTGAAAATATCCTCGTGTTTCGACCTACTCATGAATGATCTCCCACAGCATTTGTGAGCAAATGATAATACGGAAGTTACAATTCAGGCAGAACACCTGAAGCGTTTAAAATGGTTAATAAGTGGTCTGGAATTGCATCTCATAGTCTCGGAAGCAGATATCTTGCACCATTACCACTTATAGATTTTTTCTACAACAAAATCTGAACATTCTTCCAAACTTCCTACAGCATGTGTCCCGGAAAATAAGACGACAAATGTAGTTTATGCGTGATGGAGCTACAGCACATTTCAGAGATTCAGTGGGCAATATCTACCATGACAGACGGAGGTAGTGGAGTTCCAATTCCATGGTCTGTGGGTTCGTAATGCATATTATCTATGCAGCGCCCTAAATCAGTTGTTTATGCAGCACATATTCTTAAGGCAGAGGCGCTTAATTAATGCGACATTAAATGCCTACAAAGCGATTTGTACTGTTAGAGAGTGGTTGAAAGGAAATAAAATTACGTGATTCGAAAACTGCATGCGTGTAAAGACGCAACGGAAGTTGTTTTGAACATCTGTTAAGAGATTCGATCCACGTAACACTCTAAACTTTTCCTTTAGTATTAATTTAAAAAGTCTTCCAAACTTGCTAAGGAATGTACTTCAGCAAATAAGACGACGAATGTGGTTTATCCGTGATGGTTTAAATCCCTATATTTATAACTGGAAATACCCCATCGATGAAATAAATGTGAATATCTTGTTAGCTAGGCGAAATAAGAGCAGCTTCAGAGGAGATCGACAAGGCTGCATTGCCAGAAGAAACGTAACTTCTGGAAGAGTAGTTATTCACAAAAAGTAAATAATCCTCATATAATGGACACAGTCCTTGAACTAGATTATATTGTGTTCCTGCACTTTTGGAAGTCAAAGGGAAACTTAAGAATGACACATCAGAAATGAGTTCGGAAAACAATACTATCTGGTTTGCGATGGATGCAGACAGCATGAGAGATTCCTCAGTGTGTACTTAAGTCAAAAAATGGCTCTGAGCACTATGGGACTTAACATCTGAGGTCATCAGTCCCCTAGAATTAGAACTACTTAAACCTAACTAACCTAAGGACATCACGCACATCCATGCCCGAGGAAGGATTCGAACCCGCGACCGTAGCGTGTACTTAAATCACTAATAAACCTAGACATGGTGGATAAAATAGTAAACCTTACGCTACAATCAATAAACTGAAAGATCACAGACACGCTGTTCATTTTTAAGACTTTTTATAATGGAGGGCTTAAGAAGAGACAGCAAGGCAAAATTTAATGTCCTCTCAGTCTGACTACGTAGAATGCCTTCCTGGAATGTACTAAATATTAAAATCAATCTATATGAAAATCATGTTCCAAAGAAATAGAGTGAACTGCGAAATTATATCTCATAGATATCAGGAAGCACTTCACAGCTGAGTCAAACCTTTTTCGGCAAGTTTGCAACAAAATTCTCACCAAGTGACTAGTTTGTGAGAAATTTCAAGTAACGGTATGACGGAAAAGAATGAACGACAAAGACGAAATCTCTGTGAGAATTCGAAAGTAACGCACTCATATGACTCTTTCAGAGTAAAGAGTATTTTGCGTTGCACACAAACTGACCTGAAAATCCCGTACAAATCATGCACTGAGCTTCAGGAAAAATTGAAATTAATGCTGCATTTACTGGAAACCCTTGCTTGGAGATTAAGCACGGTAAAGTAGCAAAGACAGTTTCCAAACAGCACTTATTATATGACTGCCATTTCTGGAACCTACAACAAACATTGGTACATACATCTTTCCTCCGATAGTGTCTGCTGCTCGCAAAATTCGTAAGTCGTAGACGTATGAATTTTGATGATTGATCGTAAGATATCTGTTTCGTTCGTCCAGGACAGATATGCATATGATATGCACATGATCGTGTACCGTCGATGTCTCGGAGAACGAATACCACACGAATAGAGACAACAGGTATGGAATGACAAAACGAAGAAGGAAGAGTAATGTCGAAAGCACAGTCGACGACAAGATAATCGTAGAAAGTACCCAAGCTCAAATAATGTGCTGAAAAGTAATGCTTCCGATTTTTTAAATGTAAAACTCAAAGCTTTTTTTAAAATACGTTCTACATACTTATTATTCATGTCTAGATATTTATTTCTGAACATAGTCACCCTAGCTATGAACACGTTTCTCCCGACATGAGACAAGTTTGTTGATACCGTTGCTGCAGAATGTTTGACTTTGTTGAGGGACCCACAACATCAGTTCAGATTGCACCGCTTTATACCTATCAAAGTGAAGTCCTCGAAGCTGATCTTATGTTTGGGAAACAGATGAAAATCGGGTTGGGCCACGTCTGGCATGTATGGTGTATTAGAATTATATTAACACCTTTATCTGCTAATTGGCGTTGATATATATCAACGGGGACAGGTGAAAATGTGTGCACCGACCGGGACTCCAACCCGGCATCTCCTGCTTACATGGCAGACACTCCATTCATCTGAGCCACTGAGGGCACAGAGGATAGCGCGACTGCAGGACCATCTCGCCCACGCCTCCCGCGCGACCCACATTCTCACATTGTATGCCCACACACTACATTCGTAGTGTCCCACCCCAACACACTCATTACTCGTGGAAGGCATTCTTACCAAGTCCCGTAAGAGTTCGGCGAATATGTGTGCATCCACACAGAAGAAGAAGGTCATGGCCGGTATTGCCAGAACTATATACTTATATGGATATGGTGTCTGTTTTTCGGACATGTCTGAAAGAACAGACACCAAATCCATATATGTATGGAGTTCAAAACCAAATGTGTGTGAAATCTTATGGGACTTAACTGCTAAGGTCATCAGTCCCTAAGTTTACACACTACTTAACTTAAATTATCGTAAGGACAAACACACACACACCCATGCCCGAGGGAGGACTCTAACCTCCGCCGGGCTCAGCTGCACAGCCCATGACACCAGCGCCCCAGACCGCTCCGCTAATCCCGCGCGGCATGTATGGAGTATGTATGGAGTATATGTATGGAGTGATGACAGTGAACACAAGGCGTCGGGCTGCTGCAGATGTCGAAGCGCTCGTCTGTGGCCTGGCATTAACATGCTAAATGAGAGGTTATTCCGTGTATGGATGAAGTCTGCGAATTCGAAACTCGATTATAACACGCTGTTTCTTATGGACAGTCATACACTAAAGCGCCAAAGAAACTGGTATATGCATGCCTATTCGAATATGTAAACAGGCAGGATCAGGCGCTGCTGTCGGCAACGTCTATATAGGGCAACAAGTGTCTGGAGACTGTGTTAGATCGGTTACAATACAAATGCTGCTACAATAGCAGGTTATCAAGATTTAAGTTAGTTTGAACTTGGTGCGCTAGTCGGTGCACGAGCCGGCCAGTGTGGCCGAGCGGTTCTAGGCGCTACAGTCTGGAACCGCGCGACCGCTACGGTCGCAGGTTCGAATCCTGCATGGATGTGTGTGATGTCCTTAGGTTTAAGTAGTTCTAAGTTCTAGGGGACTGATGACTTCAGAAGTTAAGTCCCATAGTGCCCAGAGCCATTTGAACCATTTTTCGGTGCACGAGCGATGGGACACAGCATCTCAGAGGTAGCGAAGAAGTGGGGATTTTGCCGAACGACCATTTCACGAGCGTACTATGAATATCAGGAATCCGGTAAAACATCAAATCTCCGACATCGCTGGGGCCGGAAAAAGGTCCTGCAAGAACGGGACCAACGACGACTGAACAGAATCGTTCAACGTGACAGGAGTACAAACTTTCCGCAAATTGCTGGAGATTTCAGTGCTGGGCCATCAACAAGTGTCAGAGTGCGAACCATTCAACGAAACGTCATCGATATGGGCTTTCCGCAGCCGAAGGCCCAATCTTGTACCCTTCATGACTGTACGACAGAAAGCTTTACGCCTCGCCTGGGCCCGTCAACACTGACATTGGACTGTTGATTATTGGAAACATGTTGCCTGGTCGGACGAATCTCGTTTCAAACTGTATCAAGCGGATGGACATATACGGGTATGCAGAAAACCTCATGAATCCATGGAACCTGCAAGTCAGCAGGGGAATTTTCAAGCTGGTGGAGGCTCTGTAATGGTGTGGAGCGTGTGCAATTGGAGTGATATGGGGCACATGATATGTCTAGGTACGACCCTGACAGGTGACACTTACTTAAGCATCCTGTCTGATCACCTGCATCCATTCATGTCCATTGTGGATTCCGACGGACTTGGGCAAATCCAGCAGGACAATGCGACACCCCACATGTCCAGAATTGCTACAGAGTGGCTCCAGGAATACTCTTCTCACCTTAAACACTTCCACTGTCCACCAAGCTTCCCAGACATGAACATTATTGAACATATCTGGCCGCGCGGGATTAGCCGAGTGGTCAGGCGCTGCAGTCGTAGATTGTGCGGCTGATCCCGGCGGAGGTTCGAGTCCTTCCTCGTGCATGGGTGTGTGTGTTTGTCCGTAGGATAATTTAGTTTAAGTAGTGTGTAGGCCTAGGGACTGATGACCTTAGCAGTTAAGTCCCATAAGATTTGACACACGTTTGAACATTTTTTGAGCATATTTGAGATGCCTAGCAGCGTGCTCTTAAGAAGAGATCTGCACTCCATCGTACTCTTACGGATTTATGGACAGCCCTGCAGGCTTCATGGTGTCATTTCCCTCGAGCACTACTCCAGACATACTCGAGTCCATGCCACATCGTGTTGTGGCACTTCTGCGTGCTCGTGAGGGCCCTACACGATGTTAGGCAGGTGGACCAGTTTCTTTAGCTTTTCAGTGTAGTTATGTTACACATCGTCATGTTACACGCTGTAATTCGGGGCCCTCTAGCGACAGCACGCTGCAAATATGTAGACATGAAGAATAAAGATCTTGAGTGTTAATAACGCTTGCTCTAGTTTAAAAGGTTTTTAGAAATTTTACGTAAGAAAATCGGAGGCTTTACGTTTCAGCAGGCCCTCGTAGTGATGTGGTAGTGTCTTTTTGCAGGGAAATATCCACAGACTCGCCTGTAGTGGTTTAGGTGTGTGTGAAATCTTAAGGGACTTAACTGCTAGGGTCATCAGTCCCTAAGCTTACACGCTACTTAACCTAAACTAGCGTAAGGACAAATACACACACTCATGCCGGAGGGAGGACTCGAACCTTCGCCGGGACCAGCCAGTGGCTTAGGGAAGCCAAGAAATAACGTACATTATGTTGGCTGAACTGGAGCTGGTACCCCTGTTAACCACTGTGCCTTCTCGCTCGGCACATTGGCGAGTAGTCAGGTTGTTGGTTCAAATGGCTCTGAGCACTATGGGACTCAACTGCTGAAGTCATTAGTCCCCTAGAACTTAGAACTAGTTAAACCTAACTAACCTAAGGACATCTCAAACATCCATGCCCGAGGCAGGATTCGAACCTGCGACCGTAGCGGTCTTGCGGTTCCAGACTGCAGCGCCTTTAACAGCACGGCCACTTCGGCCGGCAGTCAGGTTGTTGAAACGTCTCGGTTCTCTAGAATTGCAGTTATGTTGGCTGCTTTACTGCTGTGATTCTGTGAACACGCTGAGTTTTGAGAATTACTGTTGACACATGTTGTCACCACCTCGCAAATTAATGAAGCATTAAGCAGCAACAGTCTTGGTCAGGTATTACTGTAAACAGACACCCTTCTTGGTTAAACAGACACCCTTCTTGGTTGTAAGGCCAGATAATACGGATTTACCGGTTGTAAATATTTATTATCCCATAAGCTAGGTTACGCACCACTAGCGTTTCGACTTCACCGAGCGAGGTTGTGCAGTGGTTAGCACACTGGGCTCGCATTAGGGAGTGCCAAGACCAGTCACTCAGATTTAGGTTTCACGAGATTTCCCTAATCTCTTAAGGTAAATGCTGGGATGGTTTCTTTGAGAATGGCACGTCCAATTTCCTTCCATAATACGAGCTAGCTCTCCGTCCCCAAGGGCCTTGTTGCCAATGGGAATTTAAATTCTAGTCTTCCTTCTTCCTTCCTTCGTCTCAGCGTCAGATGGTGGCATTAGCGGAACACTATCTACAGACCGTCGTCAAAGTTCTAGCACAGTTAAGTACAACTAAATTAGTGTTATTAACCATAGTGTTACCACGGCATTTTCCATAACGTGCATTATCAAGGGAGGATGGTGGAGACTTTATGCCTATACTAAAACAAGTAAAGAGAAACAAAATGCGTTAATTTTTGTTGAATTACGTTAACAACAAAGTTTTTAAAGACCTGAATATACCTTTTAAAACACATTTAGGCATATCAACACACTTTCAGCAACGTGTACTACCGACTTTATGACGACCACAAAAATAAAATTAAAAAATGCAAATCTCGTGTATTTATTTTACTCTCAACATACTTTTTAAAAAGATACTGATGGGTAAGTAAGGCCCAGAACCTGGAAGAATTGAATACGACACTTATTTGGGAAAGTGACATCTACTATTGAGACTTTAATTTTCGGTTTAAGCTCAGCCGAAAAATTTAAAACGTATATGGAATCGGGTAGAAGAATTCATTAAAAACAAAACATGTTCTTTTCTTCCAAATTTTAATATACAAAGGAAATAAACCGATTACAGTATTTCCAAAAGGTGGGCTAAAGTACCCCCCCCCCTCCGCCATCCCTTGGTATTGAGAGGATTATGTCGCTTATGCGTCGTACAAACAAGAAGGTTGTATACAGTTTGGTCTCAATACCGACTGAGAAATCGCTGGAACAACCACTGACGTCACAGAATTGGCTTATCACAACTTTTATAACAGAAAAGATAGTCATAGTAAATTTTCTTCATTATATTCCTCAGTCCATATTTTAACATACCAACGGCGATTCAGGATCGTCGGAGCTTTCTTTGCGCCATTATTACCTCTACCCCATCTTCCACCTAGTCAAACGCGTTCGAAATCGATAGTAAGCCATGTCAGACGTGATATCATACGCACAAATGATTTCTTTCGGATTTCAGAACTAATTAACTGCATAATCGAGCCGAAGAAGTTACGTAAGTAGTACACTACTGGCCATTAAAATTGCTACACCAAGAAGATGACGTGCTGCAGACGCGAAATTTAACCGCCAGGAAGAAGATGCTGTGATATGCAAATGATTAGCTTTTCAGAGCATTCACACAAGGTTGGCGCCGTTGGCGACAACTACAACGTGCTGACATGAGGAAAGGATCCAACCGATTTCTCATTCACAAACAGCAGTTGACCGGCGTTGCCCCGTGAAACGTTGTTGTGATGCCTCGTGTAAGGAGGAGAAATGCGTACCATCACGTTTCCGACTTTGATAAAGGTCGGATTGCAACCTATCCCGATTGCGGTTTATCGTATCGCGACGTTGCTGCTCGCGTTGGTCGAGATCCAATGACTGTTAGCAGAATATGGAACCGGTGGGTTCAGGAGGGTAATACGGAACGCCCTGCTGGATCCCAGCGGCCTCGTATCACTACCAATCGAGATGAAAGGCATCTTACCCGCATGGCTGTAACGGATCGTGCAGCCACGTCTCGATCCCTGATCTGCACAAACAGTTCGACGACGTTTGCAGCAGCATGGACTATCAGCTCGGAGACCATGGCTGCGGTTACCCTTGACTCTGCATCACAGACAGGAGCGCCTACGATGGTGTACTCAACGACGAACCTGGGTGCACGAATGGCGAAACTTCATTTCTTCGGATGAATCCAGGTTCTGTTTACAGCATCATGATGGTCGCATCCGTGTTTGGCGACATCGCGGTGAACGCATATTGGAAGCGCGTATTCGTCATCGCCATTCTGCCGTACCACCCGGCGTGATGGTATGAAGTGCCGTTGGTTACACGTCTCGGTCACCTCTTGTTCGCAATGACGGCACTTTGAACAGTGGACGTTACATTTCAGATGTGTTACGATCTGTGGCTCTAAGCTTCATTCGATCCCTGCGAAACCCTACATTTCAGCAGGATAATGCACGATCGCATGTTGCAGGTCATGTACGTGCCTTTCTGGATACAGAAAATGTTTGACTGCTGCCCTGGCCAGCACATTCTCCAGATCTCTCACCAATTGAAAACATCTGGTCAATGGTAGCCGAGGAACTGGCTCGTCACAATACGCCAGTCACTACTCTTGATGAACTGTGGTATCGTGTTGAAGCTACATAGGTAGCTGTACCTGTACACGCCATCCAAGCACTTTTTGACTCAACGCCCAGGCGTATCAAGGTCGTTATTACGGCCAGAGGTGGTTGTTCTGGGTACTGATTTCTCGGGATCTATGCACCCAAATTGCGTGAAAATGTAATCACATGTCAGTTCTAGTATAATAAATTTGTCCAATGAATACCCGTTTATATTTTGCATTTCTTTTTGGAGTAGCAATTTTAATGGCCAGTAGTGTGTCTTTAATATATATGCACATAGCTCTCTGATGTCCTTTTCATTTAAATTAGTTTCGCGCAAACCACTGGATGCTGAATTAAGATAAAACAATTGAGTACCAGAATTATTTTCCCTTCCCACGCCACTGTGTACTGCATAAAATAGTACGTCTTACCCCTCGTGATGATTACGCGGCATGTAAGTTGAAGGAAGCACTGTGTGCTTCAGTTAGTAGTACAACGTATACTGTTGTTAGTAACATTATCCACGATGCACAAAGCCTCTCTCGTGACGTCTTCGACTTGGTCATTTCTGTGAGCTATGGAGTCTCGACGCGATGAAACAAACGAATGTTGAATAGCTCAGCTGCTCTTTATGTCGACTGAGTTAATCCTAATTGGTGGGTTTTATAGTCGTGTGACTAGGGCCTCCCATCAGGTAGACCTTTCGCCAGATGCAAGTCTTTCGATTTGACGCCACTTAGGCGACTTGCGCGTCGATGGGGATGAAATGATGATGACTAGGACAACACAACACCCAGTCCCTGAGTGGAGAAAATCTACGACCCAGTCGGGAATCGAACCCAGGCCCTTAGGATTGACATTCTGTCGCGCTCACTACTCAGCTACTGGGGGCGGACAATTGGTGGGTGGTCAATAAAGACGATTGATATTCAAGAACTGGTCAAAGAAAGTTTCCCAACATCTCCTTCATGAGTTTTTAACATCTTTTTAAGCGTCTGCCAATAAAACTGAGTGTATGCCCGTCGATCGTGTCACGTCGCTCTTTTCCGTTCTGAGTGCACAATGAGCACGTAGAAATGGTTAGATAAATAGCGTCTCCCGCCAAGTACAAGGTTCTGGCGAAAGATTTCGCCTGATGTCAAGTAGCCCGCATAACATAAATGTCATGCGATTCCTTCCTCACGACAGTTCTCGGAAGCACTCTGCAAGGGCAATGAAAATGCCCCTGCAGTGTTGTGGGAAGTGATTGATCACCCATAATGCAGCCCGCAATTGACACCTCCAGAGGTTCATATCTGTTGACACGACTCGTGCTGGCTATTATGGCAACATTGTGGCACAGACAACAAGCTGCGGACCAGTGTAGCGTATTGGCATATAGCACATGCGGCTGCCTTCGCTGACGATGGTTCGGTAAGCTGGTACAGTGCTACGACAAAGTCTTAAGTCCGAGCGGCGGCTACGAAGAGAAATAGCTGGAAGACGTGGCTAACTGTTGCAAATAAAACGTATCTGATTTTCGCAGTGGGTATTCAGACTTTTTGTCTATTTACAGTTATCACACTATCTTAATTTGTGGAAAGGACCGGTTCCCAGTCTTTGCAAGTAATAATATACGTAGGGAAACAACAGGAAAGTAAAGCTGAATGGCCGGACGGAATATAAATCCTTCTCTTTCCGAACGCGCATGCAGTGTGTTAAATGCTGCTCCACCTCAGTCGAAATCAACTGGTTAATGCCCCTTAGGAAATTCTACACACACGATTGACGGAAAAAAATTCAGAAATATACAGTATTTGGTCCTTATCAGAGACAGGTCGGAACGGGTTAATATCCATGATCACATAGCATGTGAAAATTCAGGTACCAAGCGATAAAGCGGGAGTTTAATTTCAAAACACCAGAGACGTTATTAGGTCACACAGTACCTTCCGCCGACGGTAAACGTATTTTCTCACTTGCTACACTGCTTCATTCGTACGTCAAACGTTCCTGGAGCTGTTGCTACGGGAGATATAATTGCATGAACAACTAATTTCGGATTAATTATTGAGCGCTAACTGACGTAGTAGAGAAAACAAGATCATAAACGTCTCGTAATTTACGGCTACAAACTCTTGATCTAATATGTGCCAAAATAGTTTGCATTTATTTCCTGTACGTGTTGTAGCTCTAATTGCCTTTAATTCACTTTAATACTCTAAATGTTTCTGCGAATCTATTTACGGCCTGAATAAATGGACAAAGGTGCCAGCGAGCCATTATTTAACTGATTTCAGTTTTTGAAAACTATATCTCTGTACCAGTGTTAATTCTGTGTGGATTATTTTCCGAATCAATTATAGCTTCAGACATTTCAGAGTGATAACAGGAGGAACGACATGAAATGTATTTCTTTTGGTCAGTTTCCATGACTGTGCGGTCGTTGCATCTGATTGTCATACTGAGGAACATCATTCGATCCACACTTTCAATAAAAACGCATTCTTGATTGCAGGAACAGAACAGATTCTACACCCCTTTGTGAGAACGAGTTGGGTGTTACATGAAATAGAAATGTGAGAGTGACGTTTAAAATCCCGCGTTTTAAGCTAGGAGGGAGAAGTGCTGACCACCTCCATCTTCAGTACCTAACGCCATCCAGTGGTGCCTTGTAACATAGATTAAGCAGTTGCCAGTTGTTTGGTCAGTCATCTACAGAAAAACGGCATTACCGTGGATTTCTGCGCAAATGTATTTCTCTTAGCGGCAATAGAATTTATAAATTTTGCAGGCAGAAGTTTATGACATCAGTTGTTGATTTTTCCTCGCGATCACTGTCAATCATTTTCATCGAAACACGTAACCTAAATACATTCAGAGACACTTCATCATCAATTAATTAGCTTTCCAGCTGAGTGGTTTCTATTGTGTATATCATTTCCTACTTTAAAGTAGAACTAAAGTCTGTGTATCCAGGGAAACGATAATGTTTGGTTTTACTGAAACGAGCAGTAGAAATGCAGATAACCCGCAACACAGTCTTTTCCTTTTACAGTAACACAGCGCGTTTTTTTTAACGGCACACTACTAATGCTGGTAAATGTGTTCTCCAGAAGGATTCAACTTCTTTCTTCCAAAAGCCACTTCCACTCGGCAATTGCCGGTAGTAGCTAATATCCTCAGATGCTATAAACTGCATCGAAATACACGCGATTTACTAATGGTGCCCAATCCCCAAATATCTTCATCCTCTAGAAGCAGGTATGGCAACGCATTCCTCGAAACCCGGCTATTCATTAACTTCTCTTTACGTAAGAATAGTCTAAAGTAACTGATAAAAACTATGCTTGCCTGGAGTCATATGGATCTAATCGCGGTATTAGAACAAGATAGACCTGTGTTATGTTGCACTCCAAACAAAATTATGAAGGTATTCAACGCAACAGAGGAATATGAGGCACCGAGACGAGCCAAGGCAGTGCGAATGAAAGAGTGTGCATGTCAGCTCTTTATAACAGTATTAAATACGTTTACAAGTGTATAGTATGAAATGGAGGTGTTCTCTGTCCAAGTTACAAGCCCGGGTGCAACACGAATTTAGCGCTGAGTGACGCCGCTGAAGCTTAATTCCCACATCAGCTGTCGCGGAATTTGGTAATCAAGAGTGACAGCGGCGTGCAATCTCACCAAGCAGGCAAGCTGGCTGAGCGCTGTTTCAGCTGCGGTGGGCTACTTCCTTTCGCTGTCCTACATATCCGAGAAGGCAGCTATAACTGCTGGAGTATTCCACTTTCTTGTTTGGAAAGTATGACAGTAGCCTCCGTTCAGCCCGAATGAACAGCTACCGTCTGTATAAATACGACTCGATTACCGACTAATATACAAATTAAAACGAAATATATACACAACAACAGGTGACCGACAAGACACTAAATTTGTATGGGGCAGTGCTATAGGATAGAAAATGCAATAGTTAAAAGCACCCTGTTTTGGACAGGATAGGAATCACACAGCTAAAGCGAAAACGATGTTTCTATAGCAATCTGGTTTACGGAACGGATTTCCTCTCGTTTAAAGCATCGTAATGGGTTTGCCAAC
Source organism: Schistocerca cancellata (assembly GCF_023864275.1). NCBI lineage: Eukaryota > Metazoa > Arthropoda > Insecta > Orthoptera > Acrididae > Schistocerca > Schistocerca cancellata. The sequence continues at coordinate 219,759,357 of NC_064629.1, read as the reverse complement.
TTGGCTGATGTTTCAGCAACCCCCACCCGCCAAATTGTACTTAACCCGCAGCAACGTCTCAGTTTAACCAGTGAGTCCGTAGAGGTGTACAGCATGACTGGCGGTGTTTTTACATCGAAGATTTGGGTAGATTAAGACAAACCGTCCTTGGACTATCTTAGTGATTGTAGGATTGTTTCTACCACGGCACTTTTGTATAAAACACTCTCGGACTTCTTTCCGCGTCAGTACAGGGTAAAACCTCGAGATTCCGACGATTTCCACCATGTCTTCGTCAGGAGCAATTCTGTGGTACTTGCTACTGACAACGGAAATGCCACAGTTGTTCTTAACGTTACTGTATATCACAACAAAGTGGCATCATTTTTGAAAAATAGAACATACAAAGGACTAAAACGTGACCCAGCTCTCTCATAGAGTAGAGGATGCCATTAAAAACCTTAGAGCTCGAGCTCCTAGACCTCCTAAGCTGTATAGATTACCTGAAGTCTACAAGGAAGGTATTCCACTGAAGCAAATTGTTAGCGCCATTGATTCTCCTATGTACAGGCTGGCCAAATATTTAACTAACTTCATGACTCCGATAGTTGGCCGCTGTGAACATCACATCAAAACTCTCAGACGTTCATTGAAAAAATTAAACAAATCAGAGTTGGCCCAAATGATATTTTAGTCAACCTGGAAGTGGTCTCACTATTACAACAGTTCCTGTGGAGACATTTTCCTCCTGAAATAATAAAGTTTTTTCGTCATGTTATGAGGAACACCTACTTCTAGTGTGGCGGTAAATTTTATGAAACGACTAACGAAATGACTATGGGTTCTTCGTTATTTCCAGTAACAATGGCCAACTTTTTTATGCAACTTTGTGAAGGACGTGCATTAAATTCGACCCCCCTTCGTCCATCTTTATTTTATCGTTATGTTGGCGGCACGTTTATGGTCTAGCCATACAGCGTAGAAGCTGTAGAGCACATCCTGGAACATATGAAGAACGTGCACCCAAACATACTGTTCACCGTCGAGACAAAAAGGAAACGCTGCCGTTTTTAGATGTTCTGCTACAACGAAAGCTGGATGGACCCCTTCGGCCACTCAGTGTACCACAAGCTGACGAACACTGATTCATATTTTAGAGCCCGGAGTTTTCACCATGCAGTCCAAAAGAGAGTAGCTTTAAATACACTGGTACGCAGAGCAAAAACTGTTTTTGAAGAGGACCACTTGTATTACGAAATTAATCATATGGAGTATGTGTTCCGAAAGAACGTCTATGGGTCTCGTGATATCAACTCAGGGTTCTCCAAGAAAAGGAAACGTGGAAGTATTGAACATTCATTTGATGAGCCACCGATTGTATTCCTTCCCTTCTGTGGTGCTGTGTCTAGTAAAACAGGCAGAGACCGGAGAAGGCGAGATATCAGGTCTAGAGATGGGCAAAACTGTTCTTTTCAGAGATTGGATCAGAACTGTTCACTCCCTGAAATGAATTAGCTCTTTTTCATGACTCACCACTCATTTACAATAGAAAATAAATGGAAGGCACATTGCCCTTTAAACTTGGTTTATTCCAGTACTATACCTGTATTTTGATCTTATTTGATCCTATTTTGAAGTAACACAGATAATGAGTAAGAATTTTGTATTGTTTATTGAAATTTCCACGATATGACAAAGTTTTTGATTATTGATTTATTTTGCACTATCGTGGTTTTTTGGGTGATCGGAAAATGTTGTAACTTGAGATTTACATTAACAATATATTTGACTATAATGTATTAAAATTTCATTAACCTCATACAAATACATCGCAAGCCATATATTTTTAAAGTGAACGTTTCCTTTCGAAGACCCCTAAAATCGCAAAATCCGTACCAGAATAAGAAAAAAAAATATAAATTTGACTGTAAAACGAAAGTGTTGCATATAGCCTTATGCAGAATAAAACAAGGAAAATATTGGTGTATCACATTTTGCGATACGTTTATCGGTTCGCTCGTAATTAAAGCGTAAATTCGAGTGTCCATAATAAAAATCCTATAGTAAGAGGAGTCATCAGGAACCTAATCTAATCAGTTCAAACAAATAAAAATAAAATAAAAACAATTGATGTATACATAACATAATAATGTAATATACATAGCGGTATTACTACGAAGAACAATATCCAGTGGGGACGAACTCTGATGCAGAGGCGCTGAGTCGAGCAGGTCGAGCCGCGAGCTGTATTACTGCGTGAGCTGAGACCGCAGAGACCAGAGTGACACCTGAGTCGCTTTGCTCGACGCTCTGGCTAGAGTCGAGACGGTGGGGTGAGCCTTGAGCGGGTGAGTTCCGAGGGTGGGGGGGAGCGGTGAACTCACCCGCTCCAAGACAAATCGTCCGTTCCCTTGCGAGCAGGTTTTTGCAAGTAGTTCCTATGTTATCCGCTAGGTGGCTCTCTGTCCTGTTGCTCGCATCAACTGCCCAGAGGGCAGGATGTGTGACTGAAACGATCGCCGACAGAGTGCGATGCGAAGTTAAGCTGCGCCAGACACTGCACAGTGCACACGGCAGACGACGCACAGAGACGGCACGGCATATGTGAAACACAAAATCCAATGGGGCACTGCACAATGCAGGCAGCCAAGGTAGAAGCAGGGCAGAGGCCGGCGCTGGCTGTGTTGTGTGGCGTGCACTGTGCTCTGACCAGCAGAGGCACTGCTGATATGCTCCGTCTCTCTCTCTCTCTCTCTCTTTCTCTCTCTCTCTCTCTCTCTCTCTCTCTCTGTCTCTGCCGTGGGAAACGTTTGGAGCTACCGTTCTTTTTTTCTGAATCACTGATTGTTCACTCCTTTGAAAGATTGAACTCTATGAATTAGTTCAAGAGCGGATCCCCCATCTCTAATCAGGTCTAATTTCCGACCTCCTAAGAAGATAAAGTAGATGTTACGTCCCGTTAAGGACAGTCTCGGCCTCAGGGTTCTTGGGATTACAACATCCCTTTTGAGTGTGGAAGCAATTACATTGGTCAGTACATCTGCGCCATTACTGACCGCTGTGCAGAACGTCAACGGCATATTAAAAATCAAGAACTGGAGAAATCTGCAGTTGCTGTGCACTGCCTAAAAAACAAACGTAAAATACTGTTTGACGAAGTAAAAGTTTGGGACCCTAAAATTAAGGAGGCTGTAGAAATAAGAATGTGTGAGAAAACCTTCAACCCTGACGGCGGATATAATATTAGCAGAGCATGGAAGCGAGATTTCAATGCAGAGAAATGCCAGTGATATTCGCCTCAATGCGGGAGCGGTGGCGCCACCAGTGCAGACGTTGACAACATCCGCGACAGTATGACGTAACTACCGACCCATCAGTAGTCGTCTTTGGGCTATATAAGGTCACCATAGCGGCAATTTTGACAATCAGTTGGTCTTCACGAAGATGATGGTGGTAATCGTCGAAAGCTCGAGGTTTTATCCCGAACTGACGCAGCAAGAAGTCTGAGAATGTTTTTTACAACATCAGCTCGATGCATCGCAAAACAATTGTTAGAAATTACAAAGGGGAAAATGACAGTCGATGAATCCACGCGCTGTATCACATTCCCACGAAACTTTTATAAAATCGCACGTAGCTACAGAAGGCACCAGTCACTCAGTGAATGTGTTTTATTAGCAGCTAGAAACAGTTACATCAATGCCATCAATTACAGCATCCAAAATAAAACACCAGGAGGGATGACAACCTATAAGTCCATCGATTCTGTAATGAATCAATGCGAAGTTGTAAATTACGCGACTGATTTCTTGAATTTAGTTGATATACCTGACATGCCGCCGCACGAGTTGATATTAAAAATTGCCGTCCCTCTCATTCTTCTCAGAAATATCAGATCACCACGGCTTTGCAACGGTATCACACTTTCAGTGAAGAGGATGATGAACAAAGTGATTCCAACAGATACTCCTTTCAACTTCAAACGCTTGCAGTTTCCGGTGCGACTCACATTTGCAGTGTTTATCAACAAGGCGCAAGGATAATAACTACAAGTTTGTGACTTAATTTGGAAACTTCGTGCTTCTCACATGGACAACTGCATGTGGGTTTCTCGCGAGTCGGGAAACCGCCTGACTTATTCGGGTATGCACCGAACTGAAAAACCAAAAAGACTGTGTATCCAAAAGAACTTCAACAAACATTAAAAACCAAACACTTTTTTTTCCAAGGCACTGCAACGCATGCCGGTTAAAGCTAGTGTTTCATAAAAGCAGCACCAAGTCTATACACAGGGTTAGTCCGAACTCCAGCGACCAAAGTTCAGTAGGTTGTTCATGGGTAATTTTTGAGTGTTCGGTATCAGAGACCAGTGGTTTCCGATGGCTCATTACAGAATAATTGAAATCTGTTTGATTTGTTACCTCCATTTGTCTTTCTGTCTGTGTTGCACTGTAACAGAAAGTAATTTGTTCCTTTTACTGACTGTACCTGCTATGGACAACAGCAGCATTCATTTCACTGCTCGCCCTTAAGATCGAATTCAGTACTACCGTCAGCCAGCGTGGTAGTCCCGTACATGCGTGAACACAGCCTTGCTTCTTTCTAATTCAAACATTGTAACATATTTGACGTTGATAGTGTGGTCAGAAAAAGAGGAAAATCACACTATGAATGTATTTATAGTGGCGAAATGAAACACTTGTTTTAAAACAACTTGGCGAAATTAATCTCTCCAGTTGCGTCTTTCGCTGTACCTTGACTGTCGGTATACTGAGTGCTGTGACGGCAGAGTAAGAGTGTCCAGCTACAGTCTTGCTTGTAGCACAACTCTTGATGACTCCCATTGGATTTTGTGTTTCACATATGCCGTGCCGTCTCTGTGCGTCGTCTGCCGTATGCACTGTGCAGTGTCTGGTGCAGCTTAACTTCGCATCGCACTCTGTCGGCGATCGTTTCAGTCGCACGTCCTGCCCTCTGGGCAGTTGATGCGAGCAACAGGACAGAGAGCCACCTAGCGGATAACATAGGAACTACTTGCAAAAACCTGCTCGCAAGGGAACGGACGATTTGTCTCAGAGCGGGTGAGTTCACCGCTCCCCCCCACCCTCGGAACTCGCCCGCTCAAGGCTCACCCCACCGTCTCGACTCTAGCCAGAGCGTCGAGCAAAGCGACGCACGTGTCACTCTGGTCTCTGCGGTCTCAGCTCACGCAGTAATACAGCTCGCAGCTCGACCTGCTCGACTCAGCGCCTCTGCATCAGAGTTCGTCCCCACTGGATATTGCTCTTCGTAGTAATACCGCTATGTATATTACATTATTATGTTCTGTATACATCAATTGTTTTTATTTTATTTTTATTTGTTTAAACTGATTAGATTAGGTTCCTGATGACTCCTCTTACTATAGGATTTTTATTATGGACACTCGAATTTACGCTTTAATTACGAGCGAACCGATAAACGTATCGCAAAATGTGATACACCAATATTTTCCTTGTTTTATTCTGCGTAAGGCTATATGCAGCACTTTCGTTGTACAGTCAAATTTATATATTTTTTTCTTATTCTGGTACGGATTTTGCGATTTTAGGCGTCTTCGAAAGGAAACGTTCACTTTAAAAATATATGGCTTGCGATGTATTTGTATGAGGTTAATGAAATTTTAATACATTATAGTCAAATATATTGTTAATGTAAATCTCAAGTTACAACATTTTCCGATCACCCAAAAAACCACGATAGTGCAAAATAAATCAATAATCAAAAACTTTGTCATATCGTGGAAATTTCAATAAACAATACAAAATTCTTACTCATTATCTGTGTTACTTCAAAATAGGATCAAATAAGATCAAAATACAGGTATAGTACTGGAATAAACCAAGTTTAAAGGGCAATGTGCCTTCCATTTATTTTCTATTGTAAATGAGTGGTGAGTCATGAAAAAGAGCTAATTCATTTCAGGGAGTGAACAGTTCTGATCCAATCTCTGAAAAGAACAGTTTTGCCCATCTCTAGTGCGTAGGGAAGGCACAGTTATTCTGGCGCGAAGCAAGCAATCTTGTTTAGTAAATTTTTGCTAATAAAAGTAACTTTTTCCGAAACAGCTATTAGGAGAAGCGTAGAGGTCATAATATTGCAACGCCGGAAATCGATTATCTTAATAACCGAGTGAATGTACGAACTACTACAGAATGTCACGAGTGTAAGTACGAGATACAGGCTGCGCGCCATAGTCGTCAGTCTTCAGACCTCATTCTGTCGTAAGACCATACTCACAGAAAATTGTTACTTTTCAGTTTATCATTATGAAATGTATCAATATTATCAGTTTATGGCATTCAGCAAATAAATACCTCATAATGGCATACCTTTTGAGCGTTATTCCGAATAATAAAGCTTCCCACTTCATCAATCAGACTCATAGGAAGTAGAATTGCACTTTCAAGAGAATAAAATGACTGCGCGAACAAACAGTTGTTCATTTCCTCCTCAGTCTTTTAGATATCTTTTTAAACCTTACCAATCACTAAGTACTCTCATTGGCAAACAGTGGATGCGTAAATATAGGTATTCTCGCGCTGTGGCATAGCATTATCTGTGTCGTCATATCTCCTACACTGTGTGTTGTATTTTTTCTTCGTTCTTTTACGCTAGGGTCCCTCGGGGGCGTACGGGAATCAGCTCACCATAGTTTTGAATATTGTTCTGGTATTCAGCCGGGTGGCGTCGTCCAACAGGCGCGATATTTAGGCAAGAAGTCGGCTTGCTGCAACAACGCGCCTGTTGAGCTACGCCACCCTGCTGGATACTCAAGAAAAATTCAAGATTTTTTTCCATATTTCGGTAAAATACATTACTACAGTATCATCGCAATCGTCTGAATGGTTTAAGAACGCGTGGAACACAAACGTACAAAGAAACATTCATTTTTATCTATTTAGATTATGTTGAATGTACTGAGTGCTAAGTACTGGACGTAACAATAATTACCAAAACAGGAATTGCGTTATTATTTGCACAACCCAGGTTAACAATTCCATTTTTAAAATTCTGATTTGAGACCTTTGTGCATAATTTCCTGAGCGTTCCTGATCCCTGTTGCGGCTACGTGGGCCAACTATGTATGTGTCTAAATAACCTGCAAAATATAATACATGTGTATTGTGTGCTTAATCGCTCACTTAACATCCTTTGCTAGACTCTGAATGCCACCACCTAATCAAGACATTAGCCTCAGCGTTTCATCTTCATTCTGTTCATGAGATACAAATTAAAATACTGTAAACAATGCAATTCATTTTAAGCAAAGCAAAAGAATGTAGTAAACAGAGAGCATTCGTGTCTCATCCATTTAATAACAAGATCAGATAAGTAAGCATCTGTGTTTCAGATAAGATGGTCTGATATGTATAAGCATCAGTATTTCAGTGTTTAGTGATAAGAACATTCAGACAGCGCGGTGTCGACTAAGAGAACGCCGCGCGGGATTAGCTTAGCGCTACAACCATGGACTGTGCGGCTGGTTCTGGCGGAGATTCGAGTCCTTCCTAGCGCATGGGTGTGTGTGTTTGTCCTTAGGATAATTTAGGTTAAGTAGTGTGTGAGCTTAGGGACAGATGACCTTAGCAGTTAAGTCCCATAAGATTTCACACACGTTTGAACACTAAGAGAACGGCTACTAGCGGAGTGTGTCATGCAGGATCGCCTGTTAGTCAAGCACGATCACCAGGCCTAGCCCCCGACGAGCAAGTGTTGACGTTGTCTTGTCCGGTCAACAATATCGCAATTATCTTTTGCCAATTTGGGAAGGAAGAGGGAAGTGACGTGAAGCATTATCTCCAGCTTTAACATCCGAGTTGTCTGCAATTGTCTCCATCAAGGTTTGAAAGACTGCATTTTAGCTATAGAAGAATATACTCTATAAGACACTAAGATTATTTTCAGAGGCAATCTGTCTCTAGTGCTCCGTAGGGGTAATATTTCATTTGACATAAGTACTTAGTGCACGATAGCTGTGGAAACATCAGTTTTCGGAATGATATATTTCAAGAAGTTCAATGGTGACCGTTCATACACATATTCCTAAACTCTTGCTTTCGAAAATATTCGTAATTGGCCTCAAAGAAAATAAAAGGGGTTTACTTGGAAGGCAGGTAATGTTTGTAAACTAATGCTAATAAGTACTTATTTGTGGCTGATTCTGTTAATGTTTCCCCTACCCTGTATTTATATACTATATTTAATTGCTTATTCTGGTAACCCAAAGGACATATGTGACAGAAAATTTATGTAGCTGAGTAGCCGATTATCAGTTACACAATAACCATAGTAATGTTGTAATTAGATTGATTCAAGCTACGTATACACAATATTCCAGATACATTCGTGATAATAAAACGATTTTTAAGGAGCTACCTTTGTACAGCCTATCAAAAGGGAGATCCCTGGCATCTCCACTTTATTCTTAGAAACTGACAGCTCGTCGGCCGCTGAAGAGGGAGTAGACTTTTATCCCGTCGTGGGATGCCATCACATGACAACTCATATCACATCAGTTCTTGTGTGACGCAGGTCAGTCGTTCCGTCTTTCACAACGTCCCATGCTGCCTCTTGTAATAATATGGTTTTCATGTCCTGTGTTCATATTTTCCCAGAAGTTATTCCCGACCACCATTCATGATAGCGTACGCTCGGCATTCCAAGATAATGCTGCAAAATTATCAAGTAGTGTCACGTGTATACGTTACGCATAGAATAGAAATCTTTCGACTGTTTCGTATTTAGATTTGGTGAAGCATATGGAAATTTTTAACTTCGTACTAAGTGTGATATGGATTTAGTGTAAGTAATTATTGTGTTATCAAAAGTAAAATGAGTGATGGATGCGTAGGTAATACTGAAAGGAAGCTTGCAAGTAGAAAATCAGGATGGAAGAATCTCTGTATTAGGGTAATGCCAGGGCTAGAAAGGAAATGATGGTCAATTATACTACTGGCTATTAAAATTGCTACACCAAGAACAAATGCAGGTGATAAACGGGTACTCAGTGGACAAATATATAATACTATACCTGACATGTGATTACATTTGCACGCAATTTGGGTGCATAGATCCTGAGAAATAAGTACCCAGAACAACCACCTCTGGCCATAATAACGGCCTTGATACGCGTGGGCATTGAGTCAAATATAGCTTGGATGGCGTCAACAGGTACAGCTGGCCATGCAGCTTCAACACGATACCACAGTTCATCAAGAGTAGTGACTGGCGTATTGTGACGAGCCAGTTGCTCGGCCACCATTGACCAGACGTTTTCAATTGGTGAGAGATCTGGAGAATTTGCTGGCCAGGGCAGCAGTCGAACATTTTCCGTATCCAGAAATCCCCGTACAGGACCTGCAACATGCGGTCGTGCATTATACTGCTGAAATGTAGGGTTTCGCAGGGATCAAATGAAGGGTAGCGCCACGGGTCGTAACACATCTGAAATGTAACGTCCACTGTTCAAAGTGCCGTCAATGCGAACAAGAGGTGTCCGAGACGCGTAACCAATGGCACCCCATACCATGACGCCGGGTGATACGCCAGTATGGCAATGACGAATACACGCTTCCAATGTGCGTTCACCGCGATGTCGCCAAACACGGATGCGATCATCATGATTCTGTAAACAGAACCTGGATTCATCTGAAAAAATGACGTTTTGCTATTCGTGCAGCCAGGTTCGTCGTTGAGTACACCATCGCAGGCGCTCCTGTCTGTGATGCAGCGTCAAGGTTAACCGCAGCCATGGTCTCAAAAATTGGTTCAAATCGCTCTGAGCACTATGGGACTTAACTTCTGAGGTTATCAGTCCCCTATAACTTAGAAATACTTAAACCTAATTAACCTAAGAACATCACACACATCCATGCCCGAGGCAGGATTCGAACCTGTGACCGTACAGTCCAGACTGTAGCACCTAGAACCGCTCGGCCACTCCAGCCCGCCCAGCCATGGTCTCCGAGCTGCTGGTCCATGCTGCTGCAAACGTCGTTGTACTGTTCGTGCAGATGGTTGTTGTTGAGTCTAGACACAATGAGAGGAAGCCGAAAGGCACGCGCTTAAACTCACGCAGGCTGGCGTGAGGTCTGAAACAGGATACGTAATGAATGCTATAAAGAAAAGTACTTAGCTTCTGGAATACTTAACTTTAATCCACATTTGTAGAACGTCGCTCTTGATGATACGTTAATAGAATCTCAATATCTATACTGGTAATGGCGCCTTGCTAGGTCGTAGCAAATGTAGCTGAAGGCTATGCTACTATCGTCTTGGCAAATGAGAGCGTAATTCTCAGTGAACCATGGCTAGCAACGTCGGCTGTACAACTGGGGCGAGTGCTAGTACGTCTCTCTAGACCTGCCGTGTGGTGGCGCTCGGTCTGCAATTACTGACAGTGGCGACACGCGGGTCCGACGTATACTAATGGACCGCGGCCGATTTAAAAGCTACCACCTAGCAAGTGTGGTGTCTGGCGGTGACACCACAGTTGTTGTCTTGCAAACGTCCACATCTGTAGACTCAGGGATCGAGACGTGGCTGCACGATCCGTTACAGCCATGCAGATGAGATGCCTGTCATCTCGAATGCTAGTGATACGAAGCCGTTGGGATCCAGCACGGCGTACCGTATTACCCTCCTGAACCCACCGATTCCATATTCTGCTAACAGTCATTTGATCTCGACCATAGGGAGTAGCAACATCGCGATACGATAAACCGCAATCGCCATAAGCTACAATCCGACTTTCATCAAAGTCGAAAACGTGATGGTACGCATTTCTCCTCCTTACACGAAGCATCACAACAACGTTTCACCAGGCAACGCCGGTCAACTGCTGTTTGTGTATGAGAAATCGGTTGGATCCTTTCCTCATGTCAGCATGTTGTAGGTGTCGCCACCGGTGCCAACCTTGTGTGAATGCTCTGGGAAGCTAATCATTTGCATATCACAGCATCTTCTTCCTGTCGGTTTAATTTCGCGTCTGTAGCACGTCATCTTCGTGGTGTAGCAATTTTAATGGCCAGTAGTGTATGGTCTCCCCAACCCTAATCGGATAAAGTCGGACAAGACATAGCATGCTATGAACACGTTCGGAGAAAGGCCAGCAAACTGGAATAGCCTCGTATTATATTACTTATTAAGGAATGGAACGCTGATACGTCCAGCTCCATGGAATGATTATAGAAGCTATACAGGCACGAAGAGCCATATACCAGACTCGCTTAATATGTTTAAGGCTCTTGTGGATATGAGAGATCATGAACGTTTTCCAACTCGACGCTGCATCTTACAGCCCGCAGGAATATTATCTTCCAGTTATTAAAATGTACAGATCAGCTTTTAACTGAATATTGTGTATGTTAACATTCACGTGTGTGGCGACTATGATTACCTAATTGCATGTAGCCTAGGATATTTTCTAAACCAGATTTCGTACCTCAGTGTCGTGTTACGTAATGTCAGAGTTCAACTGCAAACTTTGTTCAGAATTATGGGATATTTCAGTGCAAGTGTTCTATACAATGAAGCTGAGTATTGTTACAGAGTTTCATTATAATGATTTATCTTGGAAAGTAACCTGATTGGTGTTCATATATACGTGACACTTTGGGAAAGCTTACACCCTGATTTGAGGTAGGGTTTTAAATTGTTTTTTGACCCAATACTATATATCTATATTAATAATTGATATTATTGTCAGTGCGTGAATTCATATGGATATAAACTGCGTTACTATTCTGGTGTTGCAGTTTCGTCGCCACATTAATGTCAGGAAAAGTATTTGTGATAGTTTGTATGTTCGTTACTGTGAGTACATGGTGGTTTCTGACTCTTCTCAAAATTGGCTGTCGACAGTATTTTTGTAAGGCTAAAATTCGTTTCGTTCTGACTACTGATATTCTTAAATGCGTAAAAAAAGAATTTCAACTCTTGTATTACACTTTGTATCCGTAAAGAAAAGCTGCATAAGCAAATGATTAAAGTAATTTTATGTTTTGTTTGAATTGGTGACCGTTTACAACATGAAATTACTTTACACATTGAGACTATGAAGAGAATTGTGTACGTATTAAGAAATGAAATTCTCTGTTGTAAACACATTCGACAGCTTATTTGCAGGTGTGACTTCCCCTCAAAATCCAGGTGAGATTTGCATGTGTCGTCACGCCAGACACGAGTTCAGCACTATAGGTTCCTTTCTGCCCATGAAAACTAGGGGCACAACATACTGAGCTTTGTCCTTAATGATTGCGTGGAAGACGAAAACGAGAAGTTAGTGTGTCCAGTTTCGAAGCAGAAGTTTTGCAGAAATTTTACATAATGGATTTTGTGAAATGAATCGAAGCAAGTTAAGAAGAGACCGTAAATTTCAGTAATCTTCATCGTTTATTGTTGATTCTCATTCCACTCACGTATTACACACTTTGAAGTTTAAACATGGGTGCTATCAATGTACAATACTTCGACACACGTGGAAATTATATACACGTCTTTCCCATAACACATCTGACAAGCAGCTACTAACTGAGATTTCAGGGCCAACTTCGACGCCCTTTTTCGAAGTCAACACAGTTTTTACATATGACTTATTTATTACGGTCACGGATAATGGTTAATACGTAAATTAAATACTAAACAGATGTTAGTAAGTTTCGAAGTAATATCTTCAGTTGATTGTAATGATCACATTTTATATAAATACAATTTAACATTACTCTTTCCAAAAGACCAAGGTGGTGGCTGTTGATAATCTTAACGAGAGAGTTACATTTTAATGCTGCCCTCTTCCTGAACATGACTTTTCCCTTTTTAAATGTTATCTTAGTGTTACAGTGCACCCAATGTCAATTAAGCGTGTTTCTGAAATTCAATTTTAGACGACTTTTACGTAAATAATGCTTGAATTTTATCCCACAGCAGTAGTTTTCACATCATTTAAATACAATGTGTTTACTCCGCTCTTTAAGGTTTCATGGGGATATAAATAAGTGAAAGGTGATATATGTTTATAAAAAAATAAATTCTGAAGCTACGTGTTAACGAGAATTTGTATTCCTTGTTAAAGTTTCGAGTTTTCGGTTTTTCATACAAGATGCAGTCATTGTCGAAGTAAATCAAGATTAGCCATAGTTAAATTCCTTCTCAAGATATTGTCTTTAGATATGTAGGTGGTCACAAACATGACTGTAATTAATATGCGTCAGAAATCTTTCTTTCCTTTATAGTTAGACGAGAGTATAAAGTGAATATTATACAGCTCTATGAGTATAAACAACAGGGATAATCTGATGCGGAGTTCTTCACGCCACGATTATCACTTCAAGATCCCAGTTCTTTCCTTCATGATTAAAATAAAAGTAAAGGAGTATCATACCTAGCATTTTCTGAGAAATAGCCTTCTTCTCGGCTGGATCCTTAGGAAGAAAGTCATTGTATTTCTCCTTGCTTGGTTGGATACTTGTTTTTAATTTATGCGTGATATTTGCGTTAGATTCTTGTATTTGTATGCATCCACTCTTCAGACAGTACAAAAATACTTTTTTTAGTATATATAGATCCAATGCAAAATGTTCTAAATGATGTTATTAGTGCTACCCGCTAAACTTTGCTTATTTATTTCATTGAATTTCTAGTAGCAACTAATGGGTCCAGTCATTTACACTGTGGCAATGAAGAAAGTAGCATTTTTTAATACAGGAATGTGATAAATTCGATCTACGAGAACTTTTATGTTTCCGTCCCAAGTAGGGTTCATGTAGACTAAGCGCTTTCTAATTTTTGTTATTATGGGCATTAGGAATCACCGATTATACCAGTCTCTAATAAATATAGTTCTGAAACAATATATCATACAAACTACATTGTAGTGTACGAAATATGTATATTCATACCACACATATACAATTCACATGCTTCCAATTCGTAAGTATAAGGCACAATAGTTTTCATATCATCTTTTGGCGTGTGGATAGGAAACGGAATATGTGTTAGTAGATTGTTTCACGTAATTTATTATTGTCACGCTCTTCACACTAGTAGGTAATTGTTGTCTGCATTTCACTAGACATTTTAGTAAATTATTTGCTTCTTAAGATCCACCGCGCTGTACTTGTACTGGAGTAACTGTGTTAACTGCAAACGATGAATACACTGTCTCGGTTTTCAGTGATTAAAACGGAGACGGCATCCTGTCACGAGTAAGTGATTCATTTGACGGTCGCAATTAAGTGTAGCGGACTATTTTAATATAGTGAGCGTCCCTGACTTTATTACTAAATATGCAACTTCTTGTTTCACTCGGCTCGAATTTGCACCCATAAATCATGGAAGAGATCTCTTTGTGAAACTTACTGATATTTCTTAGTTCTGTTACCAACTGCCTCGTTCTCAAGAACAATGACAAATGAATTCCCTTCTACGTCTTCTCATTACGACAGTGTAATCGTTTCAACAACTCCAATTAATAATGTACCAAACACTTCCTTGTGACATTGTTTGCACGTTTCTAAAAGTCATCAGAGCATAAATCGAATTTGATTGGGTTGTAATTGTGGTGGCATGTGTTACCACCCTCTCCATCAGAGGTATATTCCCCACCGGTAATCTTTTCGTGACTGTAATTTGGTTCAGTTGTGCAGTTTTAGTGCGTAACGTGCGTTTAATGAACTGCCAGAACCTTATCACCTCCCTAATAGCGTGGCTTTGCTCCTCGAATACGTAAAAGAGCTACAACACGTTATCCCATGGATACCACAAAACTTGGTAAATAGCGTGTGTGTATAAACTATGGTGTTCCCTTTTCGTAATGCTCATCTTAAGATGGGCAAGCATGGTCAATACTTTTTATGCAGAGCACATGTCTGACACGATAAACATATTCGAGACAGTTTATGCTTACAAGAGGAACTGCACAGGCGGGGTATAGATGTATAATTATGATCAGATGGAGGCGTCGAAGGGACATTCCATGCGAGGAAGACAACAGCCATGATAGCAATTCAGACGAATTTTGTTAAGACACTGAGATATACTAAGAGCAAGCTTTCGGTAAATGTTGATCTCAACCGACAGGAACTCTACGTTGTGCATTTTCACCATCTGATACAATATCGAGATTATAATTAATCAATAGTTTCTAAACCCAGACGCATCGAACCACCTATTTCCGTATCGTTGTTGGATATCATCTCGTCTATAGGTTATGCAGTAACAATGCAGTAGAAAGGTACGAACCCTAAAATTAATACTTTTGTAAGAGGAGCTGCGAAGCAAATGAATATTAGTTTATTACCGAATGAAAAATACACCTCATAGCAACAACTTATCCTTATAATATCTGTTCGAAGCGACAATCGCCTTCTCCATGCATACATTACACTTTTATCTATGGCAAGAACAGACCTCAGCATTCTGTTGGCTTTGTTTGCAAACGTCGTTTGTGGCAGGACTTTTGTTCCTGCTCTGCAAGTATTTTCTGCACTGTATTCTTCGAAGTTCAGTGGTAACTTCATGTGCGCTTATTTCAATCCCTCCACACGATACTGTACGAACATTCCTTGATGAGAACCTTCCCCAGCTCTTTGTTCTTTAGTTACCCAGTTTCTTGCAAATTTATGTCGAAGACACACAAATGAATTATGCGTATGTGACGGAAATCGGTAGATATTATATACATGTACATATGATGTCAGTTTCAGGAAAACTGAATAATTTGTTGATGAGGAAGAGCTTCACATACTGAGCAAGTCAATAATGCGTTGGTCCAACTCTGGCCCTTATACATGCAGTTACTCGTCTTGTTGTTGATTGATACAGTTGTTGGATGGCCTCCGGAGAGACATCGCGCCAAATTATGTCCAACTGACTCGTTAAATCGTCAAAATCCCGAGATTCTCTCGGTGGTGTCACTCGAACAGCGACCACCTTTGAGGTTTCCTAGATGGACGTTCCCACACGGTGTGTGATAACAGTTTGCCCTTTGTTGAAGTCGCTTATGTTAACGAATCTCCTTTTTCTCTGCTCCGGTCATATACTTCCGTTACATCACCAGGTGAAATTTACTATTGCGGTGGGCAGTAGTCATACTCTTTTGGGTAACCTGTGCATTTATATGCGTCAAGATACATGCAGATTTACAAGCCAAAGTACTTATCACAGTTGGAACATAAACTTTTTATGTTTTTGTGAAACTATAGCACATGTGAAGAAGCTTCTTTATGTGGCAGTCCAAGTACCTGATAGAACATAAAGCGTGTAGCAGCAGAAATAAGATACAGACAATAGTCTGTTGTGGGCGCTGTTGTTACTGGATGAGCTACCACAAAATGACGATGACTGCGAATACTTTGTTCAGACAGTACTTCTATGTTAGGCTATTTCGTATAGTGGTAACTATCATAAATTAAAAATTAATATTGCTTCAGAGAATTTCAAATTCCATCATTTTACATGAGCTAAATTTAAAGTTAGAAACTTTGTAGCACTTTCAGTGAATACATCAAAACTACAGCTTAAAGATTAAGACGGTACCTATTATGGTACAATTTTTGTATTTTAATTCTTTATAGAACATAAATTCGGCCACTTTTATTAACGACTTAAATTGCCCTGAATGCCTACTTCGAACTGTATACGACCTAGCTGTTGCAAGTAGAGCTACTACGACTCACATCCCCTATTACGTGAAATAAAGTAACTGAAGACCAAACGCCGGCCGCTGTTGCCGAGTGGTTCTAGGCGCTTCAGTCCGGAACCGCTCTGCTGCTACGGTAGCAGGTTCGAATCCTGCCTCGGGCATGGATGTGTTTCATGTCTTTAGGTTAGTTAGTTAGTTAGGTTTAAGTAATTCTAAGTCTAGTGGACTAATGACCTCAGACGTTAAGTCCCATAGTGCTTAGAGCCATTTGAACCATTTGAGGACCAAACACACTGTTCAAAAGAATTAGGGGAACACGTGTTTCAACGTCCGATATGTCAAATTTGTTTTGATAGAAGTGGAACATGCGGTCCTACTTCATGGCTAGAGATCTTCGCATTCATTGTATGCAACAATTAAAACCATTCGCTATCTATTAGCTGTGTCATTCATCACAGTGTCAGATGGATCCTCAGAAGCAAGTGAGTAATGATATACCAGTGTTTTCTAATGAGGTACTCAGATGATAGTTATAATTTGATGACGTTGTATTCAACGAAACACATGAAATGTGACCTCTTAATGCAAAGCAAGTTGCAAGGGTTGTCAGTGTGATCAGAAAAGGATGCACTTTCCGTCTTGTTGTTGCAGAAGCCAATGTCTCTCCATCTGTCATCCAATTGTTGTGGGCAAGCTACAGGGAGACACGTCTGTACGTAAGGCGAGTTGGAGAAATTCGCCGACGCATTACAAACCCTCGGCCATCTCTGCGTTACGGCTTCGCCAGAGTACTGCAAGACGCTCTCAGAAGGGCCACTCGAGCCCCTTGTCCGATCAGACTGTAATAATCAGGTTACGAGGAAGGACTATCAGACTCAGAAGTCCTGTTCGAGTGCCCCGCTTGACACGACCTTTTGCAGCTCGCCTTCACTTCTGCTGTTCCCTTGTCAACTGTAAACTTCGTCATTGGAGAAACGTGTTATTCATGCATGAGTCCAGATATCCTATGACGCAACGTTACGGCCGGGTTCGTGTGTAGAGACCTGTGGTGAGCGGTACGTCTGAAATGTTGTCTGTGATATTTTGGGAAGGCTTCAGTTTCGAGAGGCGTACCGATATTGTCGTTGTCCATGGTTGCCAGGCAGTACATCGAACAGATCCTGATAGGCTATGTGGTGGCTGCTACACACGATGATGGCCCTGAATTCCTTCTAATTGCGGGATCTATGTGATGGGCATCAGCAGGGATGTCTTGCGAAGTAATTACATGGCTGGCGGTGAGTCCCGACGTAAACCTCATCATGCATACTAGTACTTGGGTTATGCATGACAGACATGTTCGTAGTCGTCCTGTTCCACCACATATTCTCCAAGAATTCCCATGGTCTCTCATTGGGAACGGACACCACAGGGTGACCTCTGTAGACTTCAACGGAGCACGCCACGTCGGTGTCAGGTAGCGCTAAACGCTCACGTGGGTCGCACGTGTTACTGAATATGTCAAAATTCAACAAAAAGCACCCAGGATGACGGGGTGAATGATTGTTTCGATGTTCGAAAGAACAGACGCCACGCAGAATCCGCAGCTGTGAAACGTTATACGTAAATTGAAGGGGATCACTGCTGTCAGTTGCAGCAGGACATTACGCGAAATCAGCGGCGACGGGTGAAAATGTGTACCGGACCGGAATTCGAACTAGGATCTCCTGCTTAATAGGCAGGCGCGTAAACCACTGCGCCACCCGGGACCCAGCGTTATCGCAACTGCGCCGACTGTCTCGGCACGCCACAGCCTATCCATATTCCCATCGAGTGCCACCTATCCGCAGTTCCTGTCCATATAACTCCCTTTCGCTACTCTGCGCTCCGCTAACGGAGCTGTTTACTTACGCATCACGGTATTTGTGTCGCATAGATTCCAATAATATTTTACCCCATGGTGCACTCTTAGTACCAAGCGACACTTAATGTTACATTCCTAGCCAAACACGCACGAGAATGCGCTTATGAAATCGAACAGTTCATTTATGAAAAGTAATACCTGGATCCACAAAAAGTGATAGGTATTCACTTCTCTATCACCGTCAGCATCGTATACATTAAAATAACGACAGAAGAAGCCCGAGCTGACGTAGTTCGACAGCGCACACACACAAACTAATACTCAAACATTCTGCCTGGCGTATTGGAGGAGGAGATTAGTGTTTAACGCCCCGTCGACAACGAGGTCATTAGAGACAGAGCACAAGCCCTTTAGATGGAATCATTAAGCAGATTACGGAAATCAGTGAAAACCTAAATCTGGATGGCCAGCCGCGGGTTTGAACCACGGTCCTCCCGAATGTGAGTCCAATGTGCTAACCACTGCGCTACCCCGCTCGGTACGGGCATATTGGGGAAGTGACGGTAGAAAGTGTTGGTTTCGGTCTTCGAACAATTTGTGTGTTTGAGCTCATTTTCGAGATGCCCCAAGACATGGTCATTGAAATATTCGAACTCTATGGCTACGTTGTGGGCCACATCACGGAAAAATGGCAGACATTCACGACATACCACGAGTTAAATGGTATCCAACAGGTCAACTGCCCAAGAACATACCGTCCTATCTGTTGACATGTGGTGTGCGAGACATATTCATGTACAATGGCCAACCACAGACACATGTAGGATGCAGACACGAGGGGCATTTTAGGTCCGATTGTATTGGTCGGCATTTGCTCTAGATGTCACTTTAGGATGCGCCTGTTCTCCCGCCAGCACTCCACCCTCACTAGCACCATCTCCTCTGAGGGCAATGAGACCCGCAAGCCTACAGCACTCGCAGAACAGCACGTCAACCGTGATGGACATCGAACCGTTTGATGGATCTAATTCTGCTTTCCTTCAGACAGATACGAAGTCGGACGACGAATGGCCACATTCCAACATGGATCAGCGCCTGCTAAAGCAGTGGTCGCCACAGAAACGGAAGAGGCGAAGTCAAAGGCCCTTCAAAGGCACATTCCTTCATATGGCATCACTCGTATTGGACCAGAGAGCTGATAGTGATCTCCCTCTGAGCGCCCTGAGGAGTAGAGTGGCGGCTCCTGATGTCCCACCTTGGGAACACCCTTTCCACCCCCTGAGTCTTCACCCGATGACGACGCATCCCGTGCAAGGTGGTCCTGTGGATTCCATCGAGGCAGCATAACCACCCATACCTCTCGATGGATGCGACCGTCATCAGACACAGGTTTCCCTTTCCTGAGCTGACGATGTCGACGACGGAACATATCGGGATGCTGGCCCTCGGGGAGTGCCCCACGGTGGCGCCCGATCCAGAGTCCACCCAGTGACTGCGCCAGAAGCTTATCGTCCGTCATTCAGGCTTCTCAGCAGGACCCTCCATGCCAATAGGGGAGAGCGTACACAACATTACCGCATCCTAACGATGAATCTGGCAATCATTCAGGCTCCACATAAGCCCACAATGTTCAGACACATCATTTACGCCGCTGACGTCAACACTGTCTTTTCCCAAGAAATGCCTGTCTTTGATTTTTACGCTTTACTGGCCCCACGGCCCGCATCTACATCTACATCTTCATCTTCATCTACATTTACATCTACATATACATCTACATACACACTCCGCAAGCCACCGTACGTTGCGTGGCGAAGGGTACCCTGTACCACAAGTAGCCGTCTTCTTTCCTTATCCACTCGAAGACAGACCGAGGGAAAAACCATTGTCTATATGCCTCTGTATGAACCGTAATTTCTGTTGTGGGTTGGCATGAGAGCCAACAACGGGTTATTATAGGAAGCCGAAAGGCACGCGTTTTAGCTCACGCAGGCTGGCGTGAGGTCTGGAACAGGACAAGGAAATTAGAATTTAGAAAAACGGAAGTAGCTTGTGGAATACTTAACTTTAATCCATAACTGGTGAACGTCGCTCTTGACTGTACATGATTCATAATATCAATACCGAGCGAGGTGGCGCAGTAGTTAGACACTGGACTCGCATTCGGAAGGACGACGGTTCAATCCCGCGTCCGGCCATCCTGATTTAGGTTTTTCGTGATTTCCCTAAATCACTCCAGGAAAATGCCGGGATGGTTCCTCTGAAAGGGCACGGCCGACTTCCTTCCCTAATCCGATGAGACCGATGACCACGCTGTCTGGTCTCCTTCCCCAAACCAACCAACCAACCATAATATCAATAGTAACTGAACATGGCGCCTTGCTAGGTCGTAGCAAATGACGTTGCTGAAGGCTATGCTAACTATCCTCTCGGCAAATGAGAGCGTATTTTGTCAGTGATCCATGGCTAGCAAAGTCGGTTGTACCACTGGGGCGAGTACTAGGAAGTCTCTCTAGACCTGCCGTGTGGCGGCGCTCGGTCTGCAATCACTGATAGTGGCGACACGCGGGTCCGACGTATACTAACGGACCGCGGCCGATTTAAAGATTACCACCAAGCAAGTGTGGTGTCTGGCGGTGACACCACAATTTCTCGTATCTTATCTTAGTGGTTCCTACGCGAAATGCATGTTGGCTGCAGTAGGATTGTTATGCAGTCAGCTTCAAATGCCGGTTCTCTAAACTTTCTCCGTAGTGTTCTTCGAAATGAATGTCTTCTTCCCTCTTCGCTTTCCCATTTTAGCCGCTGAAGCAAATCTGTAACATTTGCATGCTTATCAACCTACCGGTAAGAAACCTAGCTGCTGGCTTCTTTCAATCCGACCTGGTGCGGATCCCGAACACTTGGGCACTACTCAAGAATAAGTCGAGGGTCATATATGCAGTCTCCTTTACAGATGAACCACACTTTCCGAAAATTCCCCCACTAAACCGAAGTCGACCATTCACCTTCCCTACCACAATGCTCATATGCTCGTTCCATTTCACATCGCTTTGCTACATTACGCCCAGATATTTAAACGACGTGATGTGTGAAGCAGGACACTACTAATGCTGTATCCGAACATTACGCGTTTCCTTTTCCTACTTATTCCCATTAACTTACATGTTTATACACTAAGAGTCAGCTGCCATTCATCACACCAACTAGAAATTTTGTCTAGGTTATCTCGAATCAGCCTACAGTCACTTATCTTCGACACCTTCCTGTACACCACAGCACCATCACCATACAACTGCAGATCGCTTTCCATGCTGTCCGTCAGATCATTTATGTATACAGAAAATGGCAACGGTACTATAACATTTCCCTGGGGCACCCCTGGTGTTACCCTGTTTCCGATGAACACTCGACGTCGACGGCAACATTGTGGGTTCTATTACTTAAGAAGTCTCCGAGCCAGTCATGTATCAGGGGCCCTATTCCGTATTTACGTATCTTCGTTAACAGTTTGCAGCGGGGTACTGTGTCGAATGCTTTTCGGAAATCTAGAAATATGGAATGAGCCGGTTGCCCTTCAGACATAGTTCGAAAGTTTCTAAAGCCGTGCTGATTCGTGGACATGAGCTTTTAGGTCTCTTGGAAATTTATTATATTCGAACTCAGATATGCTCTAGAATTCTGCAGCAACCCCGTGTTAAGGATACTGGTCTGTAATTTTGCTGGTTCGTTCTTTTACCCTTCTTATATACAGGAGTTACCTGCGTTTTTATCCAATCGCTTGGCACTTTGCACTAGTTGAGAGGGTCGCGATAAATGCGAACTAAGAAAGGGGTCAATGACGTAGAGCACTCTTTGTAAAACCGAACTGAGATTCCCTCCATACCTGGTGACTTATTTGTTTTCAACTCTTTCAGTCGTTTTTCTACGCCAGAGATGCTTATTATTATGTTATCCACAGGGAACTCTATGCGACGATCAAACGATAGTACGTTTGTACAACTCATCTGCGTGAACTATTTCTTAAGCGTGGAATTTAGAACTTCGGCCTTACTTTTGCTACCTTCAACTGCCAAACCAGACTGGTCGACGAGTGACTGAATGGAAGCCTTAGATACACTTAGCGAATTTACATAGGACCAGAATTTTTTCGGGTTCTCCGACAGATCTTTTGCCAAGGAATGACGGTGGTAACTGTTGTATGTTTCCCTCATAGATCTTTCCACAGACACATGAATCTTACTCATCTTTGTCTGCTGTCATTTGCGGGTCCTACTTTTTCACGAGTGTGCAACAGCCTTTGCTTCTTCAGCATTTTCCGAATTTCGTTATTAAACCCTGGTTGGCCTTTTCCGTCCTTAATTCACTTGCTAGGCACATACTTATCCAGAGCACGATTTACAATCTGTTTAAATTTTGGCCATAATTCCTCTGTGGAACTATATGATTTCAGTTCAGTGTCTAAGTGAGA
The DNA here is from genome assembly GCF_023864275.1 of Schistocerca cancellata. NCBI lineage: Eukaryota > Metazoa > Arthropoda > Insecta > Orthoptera > Acrididae > Schistocerca > Schistocerca cancellata. The sequence continues at coordinate 219,736,380 of NC_064629.1, read as the reverse complement.
TGCTAACAACTGATTACCAGCTCTTTCTAGCAGAAACACTTTCCTAACCCTCTTGACTGATTTATTAAGTTTCACAACCATAGTCTCTATGATGGCATCATCATCACTAATTCCTGTCTCTATACTGACGCCATCGATATTGTCCGGCCTGTTTGTAGCTACAAGATCCAAGGTACTTCCAATGCGTGTTGGCTGGCAAAGAAGCTGCTCAAGGCAGTTTTCGGAAAACGTGTTCAAAAGTACTTCACAAGACTGTCTGCCTGTACCCCCTGTAAGTAATTCACACACATGCCAGTCTATACTCGATAGGTTAAAGCCAAAGTACTGTATGATCTGGGTATTTATCCACAACTGACCATAAATTTGTTTGAATGACCCTAGAACTGTCACAGCGGAGTCGGGTTGTCGGTAAAAACATCCAACAATTAAATTGGTTTCAACTAGACCTGTTATGCCGGACCAGATAACTTCACTATCATACTCAATTTCAACCTCGGTAGAGACGATGTTTTTATCGACTCCAATGAACACTACTCCTCCTAGAACATCTCAACTGTCTTTCCGATAAACATTCCACGACTCGCTAAATATCTCAGATCTTTTTACTTCGGGTTTTAGCCAGCTCTCAGTCCCAACAATAGTTTAGGGTTGAGAACTTTCCTGGAGGGCAGTACGTTCAGGAACATTTTTACGAATACTCCGACAATTCACTGATAAATTTTTTTACAGCTGAATTGTCTTTACTCTGAATACGGTCTGATTTACCTATAAGCGTTTCGACTGGCGAGTGTTCATGCGAGTATCTCAAAATACCGACTGGATCAAAAAACCGCCACGTGCACTCCAGAAGTAGTCTGCTGCCCGAGTAGCTGCGTTCTCTGTGTAGTGCACCCCTGAACTGTCAACGGGAATCCTACAAACCCCCGCCGGATAACGCAGGTCCAGAAATATGCAGTGAAAACCATCTCAGAGACAACGAAGCCTTTGGTGGAGATCTTCCACTCGGTTCCAATCGAAAGGACCCCCGATCAACTCTGAAAATGGTAGCGGAGTGGCCGTCCTCCTCCACGCAGGGCTTCCCACTGCAGATTACTAATGCTAAGGGTGTGGCCCTCACGCTGTTCGGCGTCCGCGTTCTATATGTACAGGGTGTTTCAAAAATGACCGGTATATTTGAAACGGTAATAGAAACTAAACGAGCAGCGATAGAAATACACCGTTTGTTGCAATATGCTTGGGACAACAGTACATTTTCAGGCAGACAAACTTTCGAAATTACAGTAGTTACAATTTTCAACAACAGATGGCGCTGCGGTCTGGGAAACTCTATAGTACGATATTTTCCAAATATCCACCATGCGTAGCAATAATATGGCGTAGTCTCTGAATGAAATTACCCAAAACCTTTGACAACGTGTCTGGCGGAATGGCTTCACATGCAGATGAGATGTACTGCTTCAGCTGTTCAATTGTTTCTGGATTCTGGCGGTACACCTGGTCTTTCAAGTGTCCCCACAGAAAGAAGTCACAGGGGTTCATGTCTGGCGAATAGGGAGGCCAATCCACGCCGTCTCCTGTATGTTTCGGATAGCCCAAAGCAATCACACGATCATCGAAATATTCATTCAGGAAATTAAAGACGTCGGCCGTGCGATGTGGCCGGGCACCATCTTACATAAACCACGAGGTGTTCGCAGTGTCGTCTAAGGCAGTTTGTACCGCCACAAATTCACGAAGAATGTCCAGATAGCGTGATGCAGTAATCGTTTCGGATCTGAAAAATGGGCCAATGATTCCTTTGGAAGAAATGGCGGCCCAGACCAGTACTTTTTGAGGATGCAGGGACGATGGGACTGCAACATGGGGCTTTTCGGTTCCCCATATGCGCCAGTTCTGTTTATTGACGAAGCCGTCCAGGTAAAAATAAGCTTCGTCAGTAAACCAAATGCTGCCCACATGCATATCGCCGTCATCAATCCTGTGCACTATATCGTTAGCGAATGTCTCTCGTGCAGCAATGGTAGCGGCGCTGAGGGGTGTCCGCGTTTGAATTTTGTATGGATAGAGGTGTAAACTCTGGCGGATGAGACGATACGTGGACGTTGGCGTCATTTGGACCGCAGCTGCAACACGGCGAACGGAAACCCGAGGCCGCTGTTGGATCACCTGCTGCACTAGCTGCGCGTTGCCCTCTGTGGTTGCCGTGCGCGGTCGCCCTACCTTTCCAGCACGTTCATCTGTCACGTTCCCAGTCCGTTGAAATTTTTCAAACAGATGCTTTATTGTATCGCTTTTCGGTCCTTTGGTTACATTAAACCTCCGTTGAAAACTTCGTCTTGTTGCAACAACACTGTGTTCTAGGCAGTGGAATTCCAACACCAGCAAAATCCTCTGTTCTAAGGAATAAACCATGTTGTCCACAGCACACTTGCACGTTGTGAACAGCACACGCTTACAGCAGAAAGGCGACGTACAGAATGGCGCACCCACAGACTGCGTTGTCTTCTATATCTTTCACATCACTTGCAGCGCCATCTGTTGTTGAAAATTGTAACTACTGTAATTTCGAAAGTTTGTCCGCCTGAAAATGTACTGTTGTCCCAAGCATATTGCAACAAATGGTGTATTTCTATCGCTGCTCGTTTAGTTTTTATTGCCGTTTCAAATATACCGGTCATTTTTGAAACACCCTGTATATGACCCGTTCGGCTACAGTCGATCTCGCGAACGACACACCTTCTTTGCTTACGAGGTGACGCCATTTTTTCTGGCCCCCTGGATGATCTGTTCCTCTGTGGGGACTTCAACTCCACTCAAGGTGCTACTCATAAACGTCCATGACATTCCCCGTGTGCGGCCCTCTCTGTCATCATCGACAAACTTCAGCTTATCGACACAAGGACGAAGATTCATGGCACCCGCGCGGCTTTAGCATATTATACGGCACACTTGTCCAGTCGCCTCGACCGTATCTACCTCACAGCTTCCTTTACTGGTGACATTCGACATGCGGAAGTTTCGCCTCTGATTTTCTCCTACCATGTGGCCTACATCTGCGGTGTCGCCCTCGCTGCCAACTTGTGTGGCACAGTCGTGGCCTGTGGAAATTAAACGTTGTCCACCTCACTGCTACTGACTGCTGACAGATCGTTGAGGACGTGTGGGCCCTCTGTCACTGATGTCACTCCACGTACACATCCACTCTATCCTGGTGGCCACCCTGCGCGAAACCGGCTGTATGCAGGACATTGATGGGATATGACAAAGACGTCAAGGCTTGGCATGTGAGCACCATAGACTTTTATTATGCGATCCTACATCCCTGCACGTCCGTCAGGTGATAGAGCATCTTGCTAAAGCGCGGATCACTTCACTCATACGACGACGCTTGGAAGGGACCCTTGTCAGATCCTGGACCCATGACCATATGGCCATATGCCTCACGAAACACCGTCGATGTACCACCTCCTCACGGAACGCCAACGTCGTTGTCGAGCTTTCACACACAACATCAGTGATGTGGGAGGACGACGACATACTACGCGATGCACCAATGGTCACGCTTTCCATTCCCATTTCACCCGGCTGTATGCTGCCATCCCGCATCATCCGACCTTTAATTGAGGAGATAGCGGCACTCACCGTCAGCACCGTATCGGAGGATATGGGTCAAGAACTTCAGGAAGACGTGACCACAGATGAAGTCCTAGAAATTATCAAGGCGGGAGCCACCAGTAAGTCCCCCGGCCTCCCCCTCGAATTCTACAAGTGTTTTATCTGTCTGTTAGTACCTACTTGGACGTCCATCTGTCGTGAACTGATGTCCCCATCAACGGTGATCCCAGTCTCCTTCACAGATGGGGTGATTATCCAGTCCATAAACCGCATAGGCAATTGCGGATATGTGATGAGCGGCCCATCACTCTACTCAACCGTAACACGAAAAGTTTCACCAATTTGTTGACATCACGACTGCAGAAGGCAGCACGATACGTCTCTTCCCTTGATCAGACCTCCCTGTGTGATGCCAACAATATTCATATGGCCCTTTGCCATTACAGGGATATGATCGCACTCACTGGGTCGCGACGTCTGCCTGGTGCATTGGCATCAGTTGACTTCAGTCTGGTATTCGATCGTGTCGATCACATTTTTTTGAAGAGAGTCCTCCAGCACATGGGTTTTCCGGCTCATATAGTTACACCTTACCACGCATGTAGCGATCGAGCGCTCCATCCGACAAGGTTGCCCACTTTCCACGATGCTGTATGCTTCGGCGTTGGAACCCCTACTCCAGGGACTTAACTAACCAACGCCTGATGGGCCTTTCACTGAACGGACACCTCTTTTGTTGTATGGCCTATGCTGACGATCTCATCTTCTACCTACACACTGAAGATAATATTCACATGGCTCTGACATGAGTGGTGACATATAGTGAGGCATCGGACAGTTTTCTTAACGTTTCTAAATCACAGGTTCTGCTCATTGGTAAGGGCTTACCTGAGAGATGTGTCGCTCCTCCATGCGTGACCGTCACCATCCGCTACTTGGACATATATTTTTTTTTTTTTACTAATGATCTTCGTCGTTCAGGGGCAACGAACAGCAGACTTGTCCTCCAAACGAACAGGGCTGGTCTCCTAGATCACCGGCTCAGATTCCTCGACAATGAACAGCGAGCGCGATACGAAAATATCTACCATGCCTTTCGCATCCCTCACGTGGCACAAGTGCTCCCAGGCCCGATTACCCTCGCCCGTGGTATGTTCATGGTGATGGCATCCTTTGTCTGTACTGGGATGTTATTCGAAGTTCAGTATGCCTCCCTTGCCCTCCCACGGGAAGGTGGTGGGGATAATTTATTTCATGTGTCAGACAGAATTACAGCACTTTTGTTAGCTCCCAACTGGAAGTCCGGTGCAGTTGCCAGCCAAGCCTCATCTGAGTGCTTCTATATGAATATGAGCCGGTCCCCATGTCAGTCCCAGTCATATTATTATCAGACATTCCACCATCTTTATCACTTGTGGCATTTCTTTCTGGAATTAAGTTACATCCTTCACTGCTTACCACTTCCACAAATACTCTGGACAATGACTGTACATGGCCATTTTCAAATGCATCGGCCCCCAAACCCCATCGAACGCAAGATTCCCCACATAATATCGCGTCGTGTATGGAAAGTACTGCATGCAGGTTTTCTCGACACCAGAGTCCAGTACGCCTGGTATATCATCGTCAATGGCAAACAGGTTAGCCAGTCTCGTTTGCACCACATCCACCTCGCCGACACATCACTGTGTGTTCCCTGTCGTACGGACGACACATACGCCCATCGATCCTCATATGGTCCGTCGTCTCACGTCTGGAGGCTTGCGGAGCGTATCTTGGCTCTCCGTAGCCAACAAACACCTGCTCAGATTCCTTTGGAGATGCTTTTATTCCCGGACATTATTCATTAACCCGCAACGAAAACTGACACTGTGTTTTGGATATGCGTCCATACGGTCTGTCACGAATTTGGCCCCAACGAGAAATCGGAACTGTTATTGGACGTACCTTAATGATCGACATTGTGCGCTGGTTCGCAGCCCCAAATACAAGCAGTTCTTAAATTTTCTATGGAGCGCCTTTCATGACATGCCTTCCAACTGTAACGTCTTAGCCATGAGCTGCTGATCCTTGTTTTGCCTACATAATGCCCTGACCGGACTAGGAACAGAATCTCCATGAAAATTTCGGGAAGACGCGTTTGGATGTTCCACTATCCGAAGGCGCGAGCGACTCCTAGAATACTGGTGCATAATAAATAAATAAATTAATTAATTAAGTAACATAATAAAAAACCCTACACAATTACTTTAATTTTCATCGCGCCCTGTGTGTTTTTTCCTAACTCTCTTTAGTAATATGTTAGTTGTTCTGCGACGGGCATAAATAGGCGCCAACGCCGGAAGAGGTGCAGTTCTTTTCTTGCCTAGGACACAAATAGCATGTAGATCCTTTTTGTGCTTCTCGTTTCAGTCCAGGGGAGAATTAATGAAAACAATGGCTTAGCGATCAGAGCAATTAAAAAAAAAAGTGGTCTCAGGGCTCGATACTGGGTTAGTATTAGTATTCCCATCGAAAAAAAAGTCTCGGCACAAATTTTAATTAATTACTTCAGCTTCTCTTCTATCCTTACTACGGCGAAATGTTTACTCGTGTGCAAAATGTAGATAGTGGTCCTTCTACCGTCATAGCGTCATTGCGGTGGTATGAGTATTCAAGAATATAACGTAGTATACTTTATGCCAGTTTTGTTGCATGCCCTCGTCATTGTGTTGCAATTTGATGGCCAGCAGAGCAGAGGAAGGCTTTCACAAAGATACGGGTTCAGTTCTGGACAAAATCAAATCCAAAGACCATAAATTTCAATGGTTTTCTAATAAAATAGCTACCAGCGCGCGAAAAGGCAAAAACATTTAGTCCCGAGCGTTAAAAAATGGACTTTACTTCATAATAGTACGGCATATTTCAAACTCCATAGGTACTACGTCAGAGACTTGGATCTGAGATTACGGGTATGTTCATGAAAGTAATCACGTGAAAGAGTCTCAGATAAGATCGTTTGGCCATAATAAAAGTCAACAGTTTTACATCCTCGTTGTGGCCAAAGAACAAAATGCTATCTACTGGGTAACCATTTAGTCCATGAACGCACTGCAGTTTGATAACAGGATATAACTGAAAACACTCTAAAAAGAGAATAAATGTTGTTACAGATATCGACAGAAAATGAAAAATTGTGAACTTTGTGGGCCGATGGATGAATGTGGGACTCTGCAGCGCAATTTCACCGTGCAGCTGGCAAAAACAATAAACTAGGGACACGTCTATACCAGGAAGTAAAGTATTAGCGTATTTCGTTCCGTGTGCTTATTTTGACAGCGACTATGCCTCGCTACTGCCGCGTGAACTATACAGGGTGTTCGGAAGTTCCCGTTACAAACTTCTAAGGCTTGTAGATTGGAGTGAGTACATAATATTTTGAATAGGAATCCATGTCCGGAAACGTCATCCAACGATGTTACAGGGCGTCAAAGTTATAGGCGCCGGCTCCTGTTAATGTACAGGGTGAGGAAGCTAAGTCATAAGACCTCTTGTACCTCCCAAACCGTAATAGATACAGAGATGCCATTTGGACAGTGAATTTCAGGGACAGGGGCTACTTGAACACATCACATTTGTGCTATTTTTCATTACAGAGATATGAGGCCATCTTTGGTTTTTTTAATGGAACCCTATGTTAAATTTTAGCGTAACATGATGAGCTTAAAAAGACGGTTTCAGATATGTGTATATCATAATATTTAGGCGAATAGTTTTGAGACACAGATATGTTCTCGTGTTTGCCCTTCGAAGCGGCGTTGTCCAATGCGACCTTTCCTGCTGTGTAGAGTACATGGTAAACGTCGGGAGTCCGTCCTTACAAAAACACGCCCATTTACCCGACAATAGTAATACATACTGCGATATTTTGGGCAAAAATTAACTGATGATATCGCGCAAATATTATTCATTTATTTGACAACTGCGATAGGAAAATAGTAGACAACACACAGTATTAAAATACTACAAGATGTTAATACATTTTAAATAACAGAAATACAAATGTAAATGAGGAGGCCCTTATTGGTCACAATTATTTTGTACGTATTGGTCTTTTATTTGAAAATATTTACTATTGATCACAATACGAAGCAAAGACCCACAAAGATGCAAAATACATACTGTAATATGATACAAAACTTTACTGAAGTATGTGCTCAAAATGCTTCCCCTCTGCTGCAATGCACATTTATAGTCGCCGTTCGAATGATTTGTGAACGGCTGCGAGGGTGTCACGTGAGATATCAGCGCACGCCTCGATGATTCGTTTCTTCATATCGTCTGGCGTAGTTGGTATTTGAGCATACACTTTATGTTTGATTGTTCCCCACAGAAAAAAATCAAGAGGGGTCAAATTAGGAGACCGGGCTGGCCACTCCACTTCAGCACGTCGTTCTATCCAACAATCCGGGAACGTTTTATTTTGCAGATCTGTAGCCACACGGGAAGAGTGAGCAGGACAGCCGTCATGTAGGAACCACATGCACTGACGCGTAGTTAGTGGAACCTCTTCCAGCGAAATGGGCAGAACGTTTCGCAGGAACTGTGCATGGTTATCGCCATTTAGTATTCCCGGAATGACGTAAGGCCCCACAATGACATTTCCGACGTTGCCGCACCACACGTTACCACTCCACGGTTGCTGATGCTGTACCTGTCGAAGGCAATGAGGGGTCTCTATTGACCAGTAATGCATATTAGGCAAATTCACATTACCGTGGTTGGTGAAAGTCGTATCATCAGTAAAAAGCAGCTGTTGAAAAAACTTTGGATCATTTTGTAGGCGCTGCAGAGCTAACCGGCAAAATTCCTGGCACCTTTCGAAATCCACACCGGAGAGTGCTTGATGTAATGAGAGGTGAAACAGGTGAAATCTATGCCGGTGCAATGTGCGTAGAACACTTCTCTGACTTACCACATTCCGAGGCGATACATCGCGACGAAACAGTAGGGTCGTTATGCGCCTACGCTACAACGCCCTCTTCATGTACCTCGCCAGTTGCAGTTTTCTGCCTCGTCCTCTGTATGGCGTTCCATGATCCCGATTCAAGTAGAGTGTTGAAAATATGTGCAAGAAGCTGGCGTGTAGGACGCTCACGATCAGGATCAGGATACAGCTATCCATATCGCTTTATTGCTCTAACACCATTTCATCTGCTTTCGCCATACACTAGAAGCGTATCTAACTTTTCTTCGTTGATGTACATGGTTGCTCCAAGAAACTGTGACGGAAATGCGATGTCTCGTTACCCCAACAGTACATTTATACCCTTCTCTAAAGCTACCTCGTGCGTCACCTTGCGGCGTTATTGAGAAGCAGGAAAACAACGCCTTCCCTGTTAAGTTCTTCAGTGGTCAATAGAAGAGGTCGCATTGGACAACGCCGCTTCGAAGGACGAATACGATACGGGAACACATCTGTGTCTCAAAAACTATTCGCCTAAATATTATGATATACTCATATTTGAAACCGTCTTTTTAAGAGCATCATGTTACGCTAATATTTAACATAGGGTTCCATTTAAAAAAACTAAAGATGGCCTTATATCTCTGTAGTAAACATGAAATGTATAGCACAAACATGAAATGTGATGTATTCAAGTAGCACCTGTGCCTGCAATTTACTGTCCAAATGGCGTCTTTGTATCTATTACTGTTGGGGAGATACAAGGGATGTTATGACTTAGCTGCTTCATCATCATCATAATCAGTTATCTGCTATATTAGCAAGTCCTTTGCCTCTCCATTTTCTACGATCCATTGCTTCCTTCTCAAGGCTGCTGTATGTTGTACCGTCCACCATGTCATCCAGTATCTGGAATCTCTTCCTTCCTCGCTTCCTTTTCCCTTCTACATAACCTTCTAAAACTGTTTTGATCAGTCCGTCATTCTCTCTTAATATATGCCCAATCCAATTTCTATTTCTTCTCTTTATTACATGTAGTAACTGTCTTTTTCTCTCCCACTCTTCTGAATACCTCTTCATTTTTTACTCTGTCCATCCAACTTATTCTTTCCATCCTCCACCATGTCCACATCTCAAAGCCTCCAGCCTTTCTATGTCTTTCTTCCTCATAGTCCATGTTTCAACAACATATAGAAGAACACTCCACACAAGACATTTTATGAGTCTCTTCCTGAGTTCTTTGTTTAGACCGCTGCAGAAAACTCTCCTTTGCTTACAAAACGCCTCTTTTGCCATTGCTATCCTTGTTTTCATTTCTGTGGTGCTCTTCCAGTGGGTGTCTGTCCAGCTTCCAAGATACTTAAAATTTGGCACCTGTTCTAGTATTTCTCCATTCAGCATAATTTTGCTGCCTCACCCCGTATGTATATACAGGGTGATTCCGTGATGACGCTACAAACATTCAACGATGATGGAGAAAAACGAACAACAGCACCGGTACATGTATTCCAGAGGTATCAGACCGGTTTTTGCTTATAACTTTTGACTCGTTCGTATCCGGTACAGGTACCCTTAAAGGGACTTTGATACCTTCACCCTTCCCCATCATCCTTGAAAGTTTGTAACTTCATCACGGAATCACCCTGTACATACATTCAGAGGTGCCGGCGCCTATAGCTATGACGTTCCGTGGCGTCCGGACATGGGTTTCTATTCGAAATAATATGTACTCACTTCCCTCTACAACTCCTAGAAGCTTGTAACCGGTATTTCCGGGAACCATTTTCACGCAGTGGTCAGCGTTGGAGAGACGACGTGTAGGTGGGCTCAAAGAATCCAGCTGTAGTAATGGGCGAATCGCTCGACATTTGAATAGGAGCGATTACACTTAACAATGTTGGCAGGTATGGTTGAACTGTGGCCCAACACAGTGTTGAGAAGAAAGCGGTCGATCTTGAGAGACGACTGAACGTGAGGAAACATCAGTCGTTACAGAGGCCCCCAGGGCCCCAGATTCACCATTAGTATTCTCAGACGCGCAACTGGTGCTTCAGTGATCACGAGGACCATTAATAGGCGCCTCACAGAAAGGGAAATGAGCTCACAGCGCCACTTGCGTCTACCACCAATCACTCCTGTTCACTAAAAAGGGGGTTTGCAGTGGTGTCTGGCACACTCGGCCTAGAATCTCATTTACTGGAGTACAACTGTCTTCGGTGATAGTTCCGTTTCGAACTGCTTCGCGATGACCAGTGAAGACTTGTACAGAGACGCCCCGGACTGTGGTGGGATACCAACCTGACCGTCGCACGTCATACCACTCGACAACAAAGAGTGATGCTGTGGGATGCCATTTCATTTGATATTAGAACGCGTTTGGTTGTCATCCGGGACACGCTAACAGCGCAGCGGTACTTCGATGATTTTCTACGCCCCGTTTTGTTGCCCTTGATGACAAGCCAACCCGTGTTTACATTTCAGCAAGATAATTCCCGCCCGCACATGGTGATAGTTCCTAAGGCTTCTCTTCGTGCTTGCCATCCCTACCTTGGCCAGCAATATCACCTGCTCTCTCCCCAATTGTAAACGTTTGGAGTATTACGAACAGGGCCCTCCAACCAGCTCGGGATTTTGACGATCTAACGAGCCAATTGGACAGAATTTGGCACGATATCTCTCAGGAGGACATCCAACAACTCTCTCAGTCAACGTGAAGGCGAGTATCTGCTTGTATAAGGGTCAGAGGTTGATCAACGCGGTATTGGCTTCCTGAATTTATACCGATCTTTCTCTTCAATAACTCATCCGAGTCTTCTGATCTTGCTTCATTTATTTGTCTACATCTGAACAATACATCTACCAATTTGCATCCTATTCGGATAATTCCTTCGTGGTGCGTAAATTTTTTTTTGTCTTAGAGCGTATAAATAAATCATGTGAATATGGCGCCTCTTAGATAGAGGAAAAGTAGTGACACGAACAATCTTTCTTATATCTCTGAGCGATCCAGACTTGCAAGAAATAACAAACTGTATAAATATGCAACACGAATCGCTCAATTCAGAAGTGTTTTCGTGTTAGTAAAGTCTTTCTTGTAAAAATAGTAACCGTAGCATCTAGCGTAAAAAGCGCATCTTTGTTTCCAACAGTTCATCAAACAGTGTTCAAGAACTGCCTCCACACATTGTATTATGTCAGATAAAGGTGCTGATCGGCTTACGATTACTTCAGTAACAGTGTTTCGGAAAACGGAAGTGAAGTAAACAAAGTGGGATATCTCTAGCAATGCCGATGAATAATCGTTCCATTAATCGGCTCAACATATTTGGCCAATGAGACGCATCGACTCCAGTTCCAGTGGCTTAACTTGCCCTGAAGAGTAAGCAGAGTAGAGACAAACAGTTTAAAGTAATTATTCATGAAATTCGTGGACACGTCCTCTAACCTCCGTGGAGTGCGTGCGGAAATCGACCGAGGTTTCGCATGGATCCGCGTGGTCTGGTGCAGGGCACGCAGTGTGGAGACAGAGGCGTGGGAAGACAACTTAAGGGACTGGGGAGAGGGCAAACCAAAGCCGCCTCCATTTGCTTGCCAGGAAAATTTAATCTGAAACGTGATGAGGATTATTTGCTGGGTGTGCCAGTGAGGTTATGTTCAGACACGTAACCTTGTACAGAAAGATTAATTTTTGTTCAGTGTATATCTTAAAGGGGATGGATATTTCAATCATTTTATTGATGCCTTTGTTTACATTTCTGCTGAAAATTTAAACCCACCACCGTCACCTAACATTTCCTAAAAGATGTCTACTTTCCAAAACCTCTCAACTGATAAGAAAACTTATTTCAGCTGCTAACATAGCACAAGAAACGAAAATACAATCTTTTTAATATTAGCACATTTATGTAATGAAATCTGTTAAACACAGTGATTATTTGGTATTTCTTGAATATTCACTAATTTTAAGACAACAATTTTTTGTGTTAATACAACAGGCATTCTACACGGAAGAAATTTACGGTATTACTTTCTAGAATATCATTTAGCAACGTCTTATATACTGAGACATGAACGAAAATTCATAGTTCTTCGTGAAATCCATTTAGTGTCCCTTGTCCATTTTATGTAATATGTGAAGATTATTTGTGATATCGTCTAATGGTTGGACAGTGTCCTTAATGTGGGTGACTACTGTTGATTTAGCACATTTGTATGTGTAGTATGCATTTATTATTTGTTTTAATTTTTTAAAAGTGTCATTTTATGTAGTATATAAAGATCGAAGGACCGATCAAATGAAGTCGTAACTCGAAGAACAACTTAACGAGTGAGGTGGTGCAGTGGTTAAGACACTGGACTTGCATTCGGTAGTACGACGGTTCAAATCCGCCTCCGGCCACCTAGATTTATGTTTTCCGTTATTTCCCTAAATCACTTAAGGCAAACACCGGAATGGTTCCTTCTTTCCCTATTCCGAGCTTGTGGTCTGCCACTAAGGATTCCATTGTCGACGAGACGTTAAATTCTAATCTCCTCCTCCTCCTCCTCCAAGAACAACGTCTGCTTAGAACAAGTGCCTTATATTTCAGTGGTTCTGTGCTGTACAAAAACGCCCATAAAAACTAGATGCAAAATGTATAAAACGGTGTTAAAACCAGCACTACTGTATGGCAGTGAAGTCTCGGCACAAAAAAAAAAAGCTCGCTAACATAAGCTCGATAGAATAGAAATGCGTATGTTACGATGGGCAGGAGGAGTGAAATTGAAAGACAATGCCCGCTGTGATACCTTTAGAGGTAGTTTCAAAGTCATCCCCATAAACGAAAAATTCTAACCATTCAGGCGTTGGTGGTGGTAAATTTACACAACACCAATATCTCAAGACCAATTCGCGACAAAGTGATTTCCGTGGCTACAAACAGGAGAGGAATAGGAATAAAGTTAACGAACAGACAAAGTGATATTAAGAACCTAAAACTTAGCGACCTTAGATGGCGTCGCATGATTAGGAATAACGACCCCGAGTAACGGATAAAGGCGAGGACACAGAAAGGCAAAGAAAGATTCGGGATTCCTGAAATGGGTGCCCAGTTTCCTTAATGTTGGTTGCTATTACTGATTTAGCATAACTGTTTGTGTGGTAGGCATTTGTGTGCTTGTTTTACTTTTTCCTCTAATTCTCTCCCAGTCTGGCCTACATAGAGGGCTTTGCATTTACTACATACTATTTTGAAAATGCCTTATTATGTGTGTTTAAATGTTCGTTCATTTATGTTGTGTTTCAGTATGTGTTGTTGTGTGTTGTGAAACCTACGATAATGTTGTGTGGTCTGAAAATATTTCTTATTCTGTAGGAAAGTTTCCTTGTGAATAAAATGCAAGTTGTGTTTTCTTTTATTATTTTCTGAGTAGCAGCTGGTTCATTTTTGCTTTTCCTTTTCTGTATGAGGTTTTGAACAAATATTTCGTCGTAGAAACTTGCTGTAGCTATTTCATTGATCGTGCTGCGTTCTTCGTGAATCACACATTTATCCATTGTGTATTCCTGGCTGTTTTCACAAGTGCTCTGTGGGTAGGATGTCTGTGTGTTGTAGGATGGCAAGATGAGCTACGTATGGTGGTGTTGGTTGTTATTTGTCTGTGTGTTTATAAGGTATTTTAATTTCTTTCTTCAGTCATGTACAGATTAAGGAGACTGATTCTACCACTGACTTCATTTTTACAGTAAATTCTGTATTTCTGTTCTGTTCACTGAATATATCAAGTATATTGTTAATATTATGTGTTTCGTCATGTACCAAGCGCAACATATCACCAGCATGACATTTATAATAAATAATTTTCCCCATAAAGGTTAATTCTATTGCAACAGTTTCTTGCTTCAGGTAGTTAATCCATATATACGCAATTGTACCTGCTACATTTAAACCCAATCTGAGACCTTTATGTTTCATATAAATTTAATTATTAAATGTGAAATAGTTGTCCTTTAGTACTAGTTCAAGCAAGGCCATGCATTCAAGAATTCCAGGCAATGCTAGGTTATTACGTTCTATGAAGTCTGACCTGATGTTTTTGTGTGGTTCTGGGATGGATATGCTTGTGTGTATGTTTTTAATGTCGCGAATAATCTTCATATACTACACAAACTGGACAATGTACGGACAATGCATCGTATGAAGATCTACAAATTTTCAGTCTTGGCATGATAACATGTGGCTAAATGGTATGCTAACAAGTAACGAAGAAATTACTTTAATATGGAATGCTGGATTTCTTATGCACCAGAAATGCTGTCTTCACATTACTGAATAACTAAGAAACACCAAACAATCATAATACCTAATTTGTGCAAGCCATAAATACACTGATATTAAAAAGTTTGTATTTTCGTTGTTCGTACTGTCCTAGCGAGTAAAATAAGTTTATCTTATCAGCTAAGAGTCTTTGGAATGTAAACAGTTGAATGTAAAAGTGTTCCAGTAGTAGTGTTTGTTGCTATGTTCTGTGTGCCAGACAAATATTGAGCAAAAATGTAAGCACACATATCAACGAAATGATCTAAACATACAGCTCACATAAAGTATACACTGAAATACGTGAATCTTTCTATACAGTCTTTAATTTCCGTAGATAAACTCACTGGCACCCTGCAAATAATTTTCATCAGACTTGAGATTAATGTACATGTAACAACGCATCTAATGATGGCAACATGCAGCCGAAACGAAAAAAATTAGTTCAAATGGCTCTGAGCACTATGGGACTTAACTGCGGAGGTCATCAGTCCCCTAGAACTTAGAACTACTTAAACCTAACTAACCTAAGGACATCACACACATCCATGCCCGAGGCAGGATTCGAACCTGCAACCGTAGCGGTCGCGCGGTTCCAGACTGTAGCGCCTAGAACCGCTCGGCACTCCGGCCGGCTGCCGAAACGCGTCGTGTTAATCAATACTAGAACAGTTTAACTAAAGAAGTAAAAATTATTTCACAACTGTTTTATAAAGTCGATGATCTCAACCAATTTGACATAGTATGGATAGATTAAAGACAATTACACTGTTAGTGCACCACTGGACATGGAGAAGAAATAACCAACTGACAGACGTGTTGTGTATATCGTCGAAATGTTATTTGTTGTGTTGGTAAGTGGTGCGCAGTATAGTAACACAAGCGTCAAACTCATATGTAATGTTTGTGATGCTGTTGCTTTCTGTAGTAACGTGATATATTTCGGTCAAATGGGCAAAGTCGAAAACCGTACCGCCATACGATGCTTTATTTTTAACCGTTGACCACCAACAAGAACCCTCTTGGAATTGGAGAAGATCTGTAATGTCTCTGCTCTTCTAACATCAAAAAATTCAGAATATTAGTTCAAGGGCTGTCGTACTTCTCTTAACATTAATTCATTTGAAGTACATTCCAGAATCAAGACCATATACGAGAAAGCATATGAAATATGACACATGCATTCATGTCGCATATGAAATATGTGACATGCATGCATGTCCAAAGAAACTTTGCATCGTAATCAGAATAACACAGTTACTGTATTATCGTATTCAGCTGGAGAGGAGCTGGGAGGAGCACACCACAGAACTGCTGAAGCGTCTTAAAAAATCTCTGTTTGCAATGCGAATTTTGTCAGACATAGGGGATATAAAAATGAAAAAGCTGGCATACTATGCTTACTTTCATTCCATAATGTCATATGGGATTATTTTTTTGGATAATTCATCAAGCCAAGCTAAAGTTTTCCGGGCACAAAAATGTGCAGTGAGAGTTATATGTGGTGTGAACTCAAGAACATCCTGCAGAAGCCTGTTTAGGGAACTGGGGATACTAACTACTGCTTCACAATATAATTATTCCTTAATGAAATTTGTCATTAAAAATATATCACTTTTTCAAACCTACAGCTTAATTCATGGAATCAATACTAGAAATAAGAATAATCTTCACAAGGATTTAAAGTCACTAAGTCTTGTACAAAAAGGGTGTGCATTATTCAGGAACACACATTTTCAAAAACTTGCCAGCAGCCATAAAAAGCATAACAACCAATGAAATTCAGTTTAAGAGAAGCCTAAAGGATTTATTGGTGGCCAAATCCTTCTATTCCATTGATGAATTTCTCAGTAAAACCAACTGATTTGTATATATATATATATATATATATATATATATATATATATATATATATATATATATATAAGTACAATATAACTTCTGCCCAATTTCAGTGCAGTAATGTGTTCATTGTAAATAAGTATTATAGTAGTTGTATTACATGTTTATTACCTTATAATTAAATAAAAACTTTTTTATTTCAAATTCAGTGCATTAATATTTGTAAAATGACTGTCATATAGTGTTCATTAAAAAATGACGATCATTCCACTTGGGACCTGTGGAATGGTACATTAGCTTATTTGTTTTAGTTGTAAATATTTGTCATGTATTGTTGTTTTTCTCACATGTTCCACATCCTGGAGGACCTCCTCACTACGGATCAATTGGAATGAAAGTAAATCTAATCTAATCTAATCTAATCTAATCTAAGAGAATCGAGTTGTGTCAGTCCTCCAGTCATGGGTGTGGCGACTGCTCGGGCGTATTCTTATGGGATTACTGTGTACTGTGCTTTTCAGGCTAAAATATAATCTAAATCAGTGCATGATGGACATGCGGCTGGCGTATGGACTTGCAAAATACAATGCGTCTGAAACCAGACGTTGTATTCTTTAAGATTTTCCAACAGACATTTACGGAACAGTAAGACCTTTGAAAGAATACACAAACGGCTTCTGGAGACAGGCTCTTTTGAGAAAAGTCCATTTCACCGTGGAAGACGAAACAGTGTTAGAAAACCTAATTTAGAAGATCAAGTATTTCATAATATTGAGAATAATAATTGCAGCAGTACCGGAGAAACTACAGAACTGGGAATTTGAAACATGTTGCAGTGTAGAAAGTTTTACGTGAGCAACTTCTTCAACCATACCACCTTCAGAGGATGCAATGTCGTACTGAAACATTCTAGAGCCAGAAAAGCTTTTCGTACTTGGTTACTTGGGACGTGGGCCGAGGATCAACGCTATATATCTACTATACTATTCACTGATGTGGCACCGTTTACCAGAATTGAAGTAAAGAATTTTCACAACACTCACGTTTAGGCGGGATAGAACCATTCTGTAGTTTTGGAAACAGACATCAACAAGAGTTTAATATTAATGTATGGTCCGGCGTAACTGGAGACTGATTAATGGGGCCTTTCATTTGGCATGGAACACTGACTGTAGCTTTATATACTGAATTTTTAGTGGAACACTTAAAGGTCTTGGTGGAAAACGTTTCACTACACTTGCTTCAGAACATGTGGCTCATGCACGATAGGGCAACACCGCATTTTGCTCTACAAATAAGAACAATTTTTAATCAGCGTTTCCCAAATAAAAGAACAGGTCGTGTCACAGCACCAGCTTGGCCTGCTCGAACTTCTGATCTCAAATCACTGCAGTTTTTTTTTTTTAAATTTTTGGTGGCCTTTAAAGTCTTCACCAACGTGGTTGGATCATTTGGGGTAAGTGACCAAAGCGAGGTCATCGGTTGAATCGTACTGGGGAGAGATAGGGAAGGAAGTCGGCCGTGCCCTTTCAAAGGAAACATCCCGGCATTTGCATGAAGCGATTTAGGGAAATCACGGAAGACCGAAATCAGATGGCCGGACACGGATTTGAACCGTCGTCCTCCGGAATGCGATTACAGTGCACTAACCACTGCGCCACCTTGCTCGGTAGCCACCGTGTTCAAGATAGATTTCAGCAGATACGGCACACACCTGGAATAAGTGAGCGAGTAAGACAATCTATGACGCGGAGTTTAGAGGCCTGTGTTACCGCTAACGGTAGACATTTTGAGCATTTGAATTAGCCATCAAAAGACAACATTTGCAAAGTAAAGTATTTGTAGAATCAAAATGGCAATTTGGAAACAAAATTAAACAAAGCAAACAAGTATTAATGAAAAAGGTTTCTGTAACTAAGAAGATAAGAAAGATTAACCACTTCTGTATGTGAATTTTAAGTTCTTTTGGCTACTTTTTCACGCCTTCATGGTTGATGCGATACATTCGTCCATCAGAAGTAATAAGCAGGTTTGATCGTTGGAAAGTCTCTGTCTCAGATCTGTCTAGTACTAGACTGTAGCAAGATTCTTTTGGAGTTTGGAGAAAAATACCAAGGACCAAGGGGTGAATATATAGAGGGCTGGGAGCGATCAAATGAGGCGCCATGTGTTAATGGGTGGCACACTGCGTCTGATTCACGAAAATCAGATCAAATCACATCTGCTCCATTCCAAAAATGTTTGAAGAAAGTAATTATGTTTTGTTATACGTCACAGACATTGTTTTGAAACGTTACTACACACCTCAGTAATCCTGCTGGTTCCTAAATAACATTTATGTGGTGGGCAGTATTTGTTCTCTAAATCTTCGTACAATGTACAAAACATTGGTGGTACGCCAAAGCCATGTTCAAATGTTAGGTTGAAAACTTGTGTGTGATATTTCATGTTTATCACTGCCAGGTGAATAAACGTGTTCAGGTACTGATTTGTTATCCTTTTTCCATATTTGATATCCTGATAAAATTATTCTAAAATTAAAAACTTAAATCTGAAAAATCCTGAAGTTCACATGAGAACATGGGTCTAGTTGGATTATTGGGACACATATGTCCCATTTCACAGATTGCCGTACAGGGTCAGCCGCGCGGTCTGAGGGGCCTTGTCAAGGGTCCTGCGGCTCCCCTTGTCGGAGGGTCGAGTCCCTCGGGTGTTTGGGTTTGTGTGTGTGTGTGTGTGTGTGTGTGTGTGTGTGTGTGTGTGTGTGTGTTTGTGTTCCTTAGCGTAAGTTAGTCTAAGTAGAGTGTAAGCCTAGGGACCGATGACCTCAGCAGGTTTGGTCCCATAGGAACTTAGCACTAATTTCCATTTTCCTTCACAGATTTTCAGAAACAATCACTTTAAAATTTTTTCGTGGAATTGTATTATTTAACACAAAGGAAGAAAGTTTCTGAACCTTTATTTTCTAAATATATGTAAAATAAAATTTTGACAATGAAATATTGAAGTTATCTATTCGTCCCTCAAAAGTTCTCCACATATTAGTTAACACCCTGTATATAAAATACGTGTTTCTGCAGTCTTCTGCAACAGGAACGGACTGTAAGGGTTGAAGAAACATGTATTTTACTTCCTTTTAACTACAAATTGGAAACATGCAACCATCACTTGACGAAAGTTCTTAACTGAATGCTATTGTATGATACTTTAAGATATAAAGCTACTGGCCACCACACACTGATTGTGTAGCTTTGTTAATGTCCTAATTCTTTCTATCACTGGTATGTGAAATGACCCGGTCTAGAAGTTGCCTTTCTCAAAGATAAAGAACTCGTTAGTATCCAATTAGAAGATTAGTGGCGAACATCTTGAGAACGTCGCATGGTATAAACACTTGGGAATAATGCTAAGCTATATGGAACGCGACGAACAGCCAAAATCAGCATTATGGAAGTCGAATTGATGACGTAGACAGGTTGGAAGGGTTCTACGAAAGTGTAGTGTAGTTAAAAAGAATCTCGCGCATAAAACGGAAGAGTAAACAAGTTCTGTGTATCGTTCCGTAGTGTGGACTCCTTACACAGTAGGCATGACAACAGGCATCGAATGAATTCAGAGACGCGGGGCTAGGATCGCGACCGGTCGGTATAGCCCATGCGGAAATCTAACATAAAATTCTTGGAAGAATGACGACGTCGGTCTCGCAAAACCGTGTTGTATATGTTTAGAGATTCAGAATTAGAAGAAGGCTATTTGGCCATTACGCTGTCACAGTAGTATATCTCGCCTAGGGGGTTGACCAAAAATACGGAAACAACAAAACCACAACACATAAAAATGCCTAATACGATGTAGGAAACGCGTAGATATTCAAAACATCTTACAGTCGTCTAAGAATGGATAAATGCAGGTCCTTTATGGTTTTCAAGGGAGTCTTATACAATATATCCTATAAACTAGTGGCACATTCAGGTAACGACGATGGAGATGATTAGTTATCACACACTCTTCTCTCCAAAGTAGGCCACAAAACCTGTATAATACTGAGGTCTGGTGACTATGGTGGCTATAGGTGATCAGACACCTCATCCTCGTGCTTACGAAACCACTGCTGGACCTGTGAGCTGTCCCAACAGGGGCTCTGGCGTCTTGGAACACAGCATCACCATTAAGGGAACAATCACTACAACATGAGATGGACACGATCAGCCAGAATCATCAGAGAATCCTTTACTATAATGTGACGTTGCAGAGTAACCATGGGGCTCATGGGCTATCACGATATGGCTGCCCAAATCATGACAGAACCCCTGTCATGTATAGCTCTTGAAATGTAAACTCCACCATAAGCTGGAAACAGTATGAAACAAAACTAAGCTGACCAAATGACTTACTCCCATCACTCCATACACCAGGTCTATGACTTAGGCACACTGTTTTCCTGTTACGGACAATTGCGTCAATGATAAATGATTTTGAAATTAAAGCTCACCCTACACTTCCCAGATTATGGAACTCCCTTTGTGTTGTTGTAGTGCTCACTGGGTTCGCCAGTACAACATCCCATCATGCAGTGACTTTTGCAGCTCATGTACTCTTATTTTTCTCCGCAATACTCTTAAAATGACCATCTTTCACCATCACTCAACATATACCTTCGCCCACGTTGTGAGCTATCGGCCAATTTTTTTCCGCTTAACGTGTATGCAGCATAAATCTTCGACACGGTGCCATTTCATACACCAAACACTTCGGGTCCCTTAGCTAGAGAAGTACCCACCATACGAATACCGGCAATTTTCCCACGTCCGAATTCACTTGGCTCCGACATAATTCACTCACAACGACGCCGAACATTGTTCTGATCACGACTGACGACTGACACTTGCAACGTATTGAGGAAATTTCACAGGTGCCGATCGTGGTCAAATACAACTACGCAATCTGCACGCTTGGCTAGCAATTGCGTTTGTGTTCCAACATGCATTTCGCGCTGTGTTCCCATATATTTGTCCAACCCCTGTATACAGATAGTAGCTTAGCCTCGCTCATTACACGAATGGAATAGGACAGAAAATCGATAACATTCGTGCAAGGTACACCTCGGTGGAGATTGTGCAGTGGCTTATGAGGTATATATGTATATGTCAGGCAGATGCAGATCAGAGGCTACAAATAAGTTTACCGGTTACAAATCTGAGGTAAGGAACGAGGTTCCTATATAAACCGACCACTTCCAATTTCAAGATAAAGAGTTGTACACTGTTATTAATGTTACATTGCCAAGAATTGTCATTTCCTTTTGAGGCGTAGTTGTACCTGCCCATTCCTTTGCAAATCAGAAAAGGTCCAACTGACGCCATTGTTGAAATTCGCATTGAAGTACAGATCAACCACCACCGTAAGTGGCTGGATAGTTTAGGGCGCTTTACCTCAGTTGGACGTCTGTTAACGCAGAGCATAGGGAAACGAATGGTTACGACTGAAATATGCTAATAGTTACTTCGATTGGCTATGGCTAACAAATACACAAAATATGAACATAGTTTTCAAAGTGCACAAAAAGACCGTAAGAATAATGACAAAAAAATAATATTTTAAGGATCTGTTCAAACACTGGGGATTTTAAATAGACGTTGTGAATACATTTGCCAATCAACTGTACACATCAAAAATAATATTGATAATAACTGCACAAACAGCTTTGTCAATGATCATGGAACAAGATCTAAAAAGTGGTTCAAATGGCTCTGAGCACTATGGGACTTAATATCTGTGGTAATCAGCCCCCTAGAACTTAGAACTACTTAAACCTAACTAACCTAAGGACATCACACACATCCATGCCCGAGGCACGATTCGAACCTGCGACCGTAGCAGTCGCGCGGTTCCGGACTGAGCGCCTAGAACCGCTAGACCACCGCGGCCGGCGAACAAGATCTAAACTTAACTTACATTTACCAAGAAAGAATAAACCCAAAACACAGAACAAAATTTCCTTATAAGGAATAAAATAAAATGGTAAATATTAGTAATCCGCTGAATTACAGACCCATGTCACTAACGTCGATTTGCAGTAGTTTTTTGGCACATATTTGTGTTCGAACATTATGAATTATCTCAAAGAAAACGATTTATTGACACACAGTCAGCACGGATTCAGAAAATGTAGTTCTTGTGAAACAGAACTACACATTATACTCATGAAGTAATGAGTGCTATCGACAGGGCATGTCAAATTGATTCCATATTTTTAATTTTCCAGAAGGCTTTCGACACCGTTCCTCACAAGCGTCTTCTAACCAAACTGCGTGCCTGTGGGATATCGCCTCAGTTGTGCGACTGGATTCGTCATTTCCTGTCAGGAAGATCACAGTTCGTAGTAACAGACGGAAAGTCATCGAGTAAAACAGAAATAATATCCGGATTTCCCAAAGGAAGTGTTATAGGCCCTATATTGTTCCTGATCTATATTAACGTCACAGGAGACAATATGAATAGTTCTCTTAGATTGTTTGCAGATGTTGCTGTCATTTACCGTCTTGTAAAGTCAACAAGTGACCAAAAAATTGCAAAATGATTTAAATAAGATATCTGTAAAGTGCGAAAAGTGGCAATTGACACTGAATAAGGAAAAGTGTGGAGCTATTAACATTAGTACTAACGGAAATCCGCTAAATTTCAATTACACGAGAAGTCACACAAATGTGAAGGCTGTAAATTCAACTAAATACTTAGGGATTACAATAACAAATAATCTGAATTGGATGATGTGGGTAGAGGAAACCAAAGTCAGCGATTCATTGGCAGAACACAGTTTTCAACAGATCTGCTAAAGAGACTGCTTACGCCATGCTTTTCCGGCCTATTCTGGAGTATTGCTGTGAGGTGTGGGATCCGTATGAGGTGGGACTGTCACAGAAAAAGTTCAAAGAAGGGCAGCTTGTTTTGTATGATCACGAAATAGGGGAAATAGTGCCACAGGCATGATACGTGAATTGGAGTGGCAATCATTAAAATAATGGCGTTTTTCGTTACGACGGAATCTTCTCATGAAATTTCTATCACCAGTTTTCTCCTCCGATAGCGAAAACATTGTGTTGGCACCCACCTACATAGGGAGAAACGATTATCACGATAAAATAAGAGAAATCGGGGCTCGCACAGAAAAATTTAAGGGATCGTTTTTCCCGTGCGCCGTTCGAGAGTGGAACGGTAGAGAGACAGCTTGGAGGTGGTTCATTGATCCCACAGCCAAGCACTTTATTGTGAATAGCAGAGTAATCACGTAGATGTAGATGTAAATGAAAACTGTACAATAAATTACCAAAGGAGAGTAAAGAAATTGCTAAAACAAATTAACTGAAAACGGCAGTTAAAAACTACATGTTGAGCAATACATTTTATACATTGAAGGATTTCTTAGATAACATAGAGCAGACGTTCGGTAAAAAATGTAACAGAGTAAATAATTACAAGTTGAACCGTGCAAATAATTCGCTCTGTGTCCTGATCAGTCACCGGTACGTAATGTAATTGTAGTAATGGAGAAGTAAGTAAATGCAAGTATTTATTAATAAAAGGTGTTATATTTTGAACAGTAGTAACAAATATTTGTATCATTGCGAAAATCATTATCAGGTATACCGTGTGCTACATGTTTTATGTATTTAAACCACTGTGCTTAAGGGTTATGCGTATCAAGCACTGCTTACATTGTAACCATTATTTCCCTGCAACAGATTCTATTGGCTTTATTCTCTATAACATGTAATGCAGTACGAAAAACTCTAGTCAAGAGGCCAGCTTCAAGTTGACGCAACTCCTGCTTGAGTCCATATTACCAACACTGTGTACTCGTACTTCACTGCCTCTGGGGAAAAGAGGGACAGAGCAATGTGTTTTTGGAAGTTGCGTTCTTGCACTGCCGATTCGATGGAGGTGAAACAGGTAAGTTCGTTACACCAAGTCGTTTTCTTGCACTAAATGTTGCTGTTGGACACTGAATCGGTCTTGTCTGCCATGGCGCTGAGTTTCCCTATCTTGCTGCATTCGAAGTCGTCATTTCTCGTCACTTTGTCTGGCATTGCTTCTGCTGTCTGTTGCAAGTTCCAGGAGTGTGGAACACCCTCTGGTTGTAGGTCTCCCTTGCGCCCCGTGGTGTTGTGGAAACACGGAATACAGAAGAAATAAGTTATCATTTCATAGTTTTTGGTTTTCGTAATTAATAATTTGCTGAGAAAAATTAATAGGTCATAATATTCTTGCAGGAAATGGTTGTTTTATCTTTGCTGGTGATGCATATTAGTAGTAATGAGGTTGGGAGAAGTATAACGTAACGTTGCTAACACTGTAATATTAAATAAAGTTTAATAAATTAAGTTATAAAAGCAAACGGTACTTGCCTATTATGATAAACGTTGATGTAATTCAGTTTATTTGCTCAGTACATAACGATTGCGTAAAGAAAGTAACCAATTCCAATCGCTGTTGTACATAACAGTAAAATCAGACAGCCAGTAAATGGCACCTTCTAAATTCTTTACATGTACACGTACGACCGAAATCGCGTGACACACTGCGCTTGCGTAAGGAAGCTGAACAACTGCAACGGCTGCCGTGCATGTTAGTTAAACAGATTGTCAACATATGGCACCTTCTACAATCTTTTCATAAAAATTGTTTTCAGAACCAAAGTTTTGTAACGAAAACACTAACTTTAAATTATTTATGCAGTTTTCGTCGTTAGTGGGGAAACAAATCTTGAAACTTACCATTAATTTTTGTCAAGTAATGCGGGAGGTATGGCCTACCGACACAAAGCACCATCGAGAAATAATATATATAAAAGCGCTAGTAAAACATCTAACATTCAACATAACGCTTTCACATTATTTTTTTCCTTTTTTCCACTTTCCTGGAAGACTTTATTCCGAATTCTATGCAATTTATAATACTGACACCTTATGCTGAGTTCAAAATCTGTCTCGTTATAGAGGGATGCTGACCCAGTTTTTCGATCAAGCAAATGGGAAGTTGGGACGCACAAAATGGTCGTGACATCAGCTTATAGTGTGTGTAGCGTTATGAAACAATGTGTACATAGTTTGTGCAGTGACTGAATGTGAGAAATGACTGAACAGTGTTTCATTAGTCTTTTTTATTGTTAAGTTACTGATATTTGATTGATGTTACAGATATCTCGAATAGAAAGGATAGTAGAACACAGACACAGGAAAGGAAAAAAAAAAGATAATAGTGACATCTGTGGACTTTCAAAAGCCCTACGATTTAGCTGATATAAGTACTCCGCTTGATGTGTTAGAAGATAGAGTACTGGATGCAACAACACATGCAATAATGAAGGAAAAGTTAAGCAACACTACTGCCAGGATCAGGTACCGCAGTACGCTGTCAGACAGCTTCGAAATAAAAACAGGAGTCCGGCAAGGGGACGGACTGTCACCAATTTTATTTAACCTGGTTTTGGACGAAGTAGTAAGGCAGTGGAGCCGGCCGCAGTGGCCGAGCTGTTGTAGACGTTTCAGTCTGGAACCGCGCAACCGCTACGGTCGCAGGTTCGAACCTTGCATCGGGCATTGATGTGTGTGATGTCCTTAGGTTAGTTAGGTTTAAGTTGTTCTAAGTTCTAGGTGACTGATGATCTCAGTTGTTGAGTCCCATAGTGCTCAGAGCCAATTGAACCATTTTTTTGAGGCAGTGGAGACAACTAAATAGTAACATGAAGATCAAAGGTGTGCGAATAGGGTACAACGTCAAACATAATGCAACAGTGGACTGCCTGGCATTCGCAGATGACATGGCACTCTTAAATGAAACAGTTGGAGAAGGAGAAGCGGAAAATTCTGAGAGACACATGGGGCTCCAAAAAACATGGGGATATCTGGATACACAGACCACGACAGGAACTATATCAAAATATGGAACCCATATCGAGCCTGATAGGGCAGAGGAGGTTACGATTTGTTGAGCACATCATGAGGATGGACGGGGAGAGGTTGACTGAGAAGATATGGAATGCAACATGTCATACGGGAAACAACTGGGTGAAGGAAGCCAGAGATGGAAGGCTGTAGGAATAAAAGAAAGGAATCTAAAGGCAGAGATATAGGACAGGGCGAGGTATCAAGAGTTGGCGGATGGTCACAGGTGGCCGGACACCAAAATCAAAGATGTCTTAGCAGAAGAAGAAAGAAACAGAAGTAGCGAGAGAATGAAGAGGTATTGGGAAGAAAGAAGACGTGCAAAACAAGCCACACCTGGTCCTGAAGGGTTCTAACGAAGCAGAAGAAGAAGAA
The DNA here is from genome assembly GCF_023864275.1 of Schistocerca cancellata. Classification (NCBI taxonomy): domain Eukaryota; kingdom Metazoa; phylum Arthropoda; class Insecta; order Orthoptera; family Acrididae; genus Schistocerca; species Schistocerca cancellata. The sequence continues at coordinate 219,709,363 of NC_064629.1, read as the reverse complement.
AATTACTGATTTGTAAAACGGTACTGCACACTACGGCTAAACCGAATTCAGTAACACTGCTTTAAACTGAATGGCCTTGTATTTGGGACTGTGGAAGCTCCAGTCTTCTACCAGAAATTCTGATTTAGGTTCTCCGCAGTTTCGCTTAATTACTTCGAACAAATCCCTGGATGGTTCGAACTATAATGCCACGGCCGAATACCTGTCCCATCCTTGTCATACTAGGCCTGTAAGTCTGTAGATGTCTGTCTATGTGAATTACTTTATTTATGTTGTTCTTAAATTGTAATATTAATACCAAGGCATGTCCAGTACCTTTGTAAAAGGGACCCAGGGATTAATAAAGCTACTACTGCTAATACTACATTTCGTGTTTACTTACTCTTGTCATTATTTAGCTTCGCTCTTTTTCAATCCATTGCAGTCAGCAATATCTTTCAGCATTAACTTTTCACTCTGCGCTACTACAGGGGCAGGTATGTTGAATTTGACAAGCACCAAATGTGTCCAGTACTACCGTGCAGTTGGTAGATTATGTGGTGTGAAGTTTGAGTAAGACTGTCTATACGTGCTGGGGATAGAGCACGAAGACGGATGCTAACATCTGTCAATCAATACAGGCTAATACTTTCGATTGCAGGAAGTGGGTAAGTCATTTTTCATTCCTACGGCGGTAGGGAAATATTTATATACAACAGTAACTTCGAATGGTCTTTGATAATTACGTAACCAATTTTTGTTTATATTTTTCAACTTAATATCCTTATTTTGTCACGATTGACCATTGTACTTGTAGGTCAGGTTAATTGAGAATGTTATATTCTTTTCTTAATTCATGATACGCTACTTGGCTTAGAGGAATACTAATAACAATATTGAGTTTCTGATAATTTATTTTTCATTAATACCACTTCACCTGATCTAGATCCTAATTGAGGCAATTTCGTTTGTAGAATATATTGTGACGACTCACAGTCGAAGCGAGATTTATGAAAAGTGCGACGAATTAATCAAAATTAAAATACAGGCTGCTCACAATTTGTTACAGTGTTCCTTCCATTTTTAATGCATAGGACTAACTAGTGTGTCCTCTGAGTTCGATGACACTATAATTAACGACAAGTACAGCTTGAAACTCCGACCATAGGCCCTGGTGGGCCCATCGGAATTCACCGACCACAGTGTGATCCTCTGCCAGTGGCGTCAATGGATGCGGTATGCCATTAGAGGTGGAGCACAAACTCTGATTTGGAAGGAAATCGGTCTTGTCCTTTTTCAAAGGATTTATTCCGACATTTCTGACAAACGCCACTGAGCGATTTAGAGAAACTACAGAAAATTTCAATCTAGCTGTCCTCATGGGAAAGTCAAGTTCGATCATTCAGAATTCGGTTCCAGTGTCTCACGGAGACCATAACCCACTCGGTAGCCGGCCGCTTTGGCAGAGCAGTTCGAGCGGCTTCAGTCTGGAACCGCGCTGCTACTAAGGTCGCAGGTTTGAATCCTGCCTCGGCCATGGATGTGTGTGGTGTCCTTAGCTTAGGTAGGTTTACATAGTTCTAAGTCTAGGGGACTGATGACTTCAGATGTTAAGTCCTATAGTGCTCAGAGCCATTTGAGCCATTTGAACCATTTGAACCCATTGGATAAATCGCTCAAAGAAGACATCGTTGTGGCTCAGCTACATTCGAGAACACGTTGTGCAAAAACCTAACTGGATAGTGCAGCTTCTTGGCAGTATTTGTGTACACTGGACACGTCTGAAAGGCCCAATAATCCTGCACTGCCTGACGAAAAACTTGATACAACCAGAAGAGGAGGTGGAACGAAATGAAACTTCACTGACTGAGCAGCGATGTTATGTTATTTCAGTGATTACAAAGTTGAATCAAATTTACGAAGAACTTGGCAGTTTGAGACCAGTTATCAGCTTGACGTTTGCACCCTTTCTGAGATGGATGCATGCACTGACTCGGGTCAGAAGCGTGCCATAAAGCCATTCTATCCTTTTCCGAGGCAAGCTGGCCCACAACTTTGGTGACTGGTTACCGATATCCTCGATACAGGCACTGGGACAGAATTGATGTCAGATCAGGCTCCGTAAGTGTTATGTCGGGACACGGGGACAAATTTGGGAATCTTGCTGGCCAAGGGAGTAAATCAAAGTCACACAGACAGTTCATAGAGACACGTCACAATTGTGGACGAGCATTACCCAGTGGAAAAATGGGACCATGAAACAACAGAATGTCAGTGCTGTATCGCTGTGCCGTCAAAGTTCCGTCAGTCAATACTAGCCGTCACCTGAAGCCATACCCAATGGCTCCACACGCTGTGTCTCTAAAAATCATTGGAACACTGGACCTCTTCCCAGGCCACCATCATAATCACCAACGATAGTCATCCGTCGTTGTGCAGAACCGTGAATCGTCTCTAAACAGAACGCGACGTTAGTCATTAGCAGACCATGCTTCCCGGTCACGCTACAAATCAAAATGCAGTCGTTAGTGTTGCGGTGTTAACGGCAGCCTACGCATGGTACTATAATTCCCTAGTGCGGCTGTCGCTACTCCCCGACCAATGGTGCGAGATGACGCAGAAACTTGCAGGGAAATTATTACTTGTACTCGGATAGTAGGCACAGATGTGAAGGTGTTACGATGTACTTGGTAGTATGCGCCCAATTATCAATCTCACACTGGAGCCCCTCTGACCTGGATGCATGCAGTGACTCGATTCAGAAGATCGTCACAAAGTCACTGTGCCTTCTCCAGAAGCAAGTTGGTCCACCTTGTGGTGGCCAGCATGGTCGACCGCAACCTTGAAGACGTGACGAGTTTTCCCGCCTTCACGTTCCCATGTAGTCCAACATCGGACCACTATCCCATTCGAACGCATCACAAATCTGGATATTACATGATTCGGCGAACCGGCCAAATAGAGACCCACAATGAAACTCAGTCATGCGCTGATAACGCTGTCTCACACGTTACGCAGATACTCATTCACAGTGATCACGCAAGATGTGACGCTGTTGACGTCCTTTACATAACTTACCAGGTCTGGTAACATGGTGAATGTACCCCGGTGGCCGTTCTACCTGTTACTGAGAGTGTCAACCCTTATCATTTACATACATGCAGATGGTGTGTACTTTTACTACGTTATTGACTTTATACCATGTATCCTCGGTGCTTCATTCTTTTTTTCATGCAGTGTATTTAACTCACGTATGAACACTACGTGAATAGAATGTTTTGTCTCTTCTTAGGCACTCAGCGAATTATCTGTGGGGCAATCAAATCATACCCAATGACACTTCCAAGATTACATCAATGAGCCAGTTCTCGGGAAAGCCTCAAATCATTTTAGCGTGATGTGAACTGAAATATTTGAAAATAATGTAATGCTATTTCCAGAACTGGATGCTCGGGTCACTATTGATAAAGATCCGGCCGCGCGGTTAGAGGCGCCATGTCACTGATTGCGCGGCTCCACCCGCCAGAGGTTCGAGTCAAATGTTCAAATATTCAAATGTGTGTGAATTCTTATGAGACTTAACTGCTAATGGCATCAGTCCCTAAGCTTACACACTACTTAACCTCAATTATCCTAAGGACCAACTTCTCTGCCTCGTGATGACTGGGTGTTGTGTGCTGTCCTTAGGTTAGTTAGGTTTAAGTAGTTCTAAGTTCTAGGGGACTGATGACCGTAGAGGTTAGGTCCCATAGTGCTCAGAGCCTAAGGACCAACACACGCACTCATGGCCGAGGGAAGACTCGAACCTCCGCCGGGACCAGCCGCAAAGTCCAAGACTGCAGCGCCTCAGACCGCTCGGCTAATCCCGTTAGAATCCTCCATCGTGTGTGTGTGTGTGTGTGTGTGTGTGTGTGTGTTGTTCTTAGCTAAGTTAGTTTACGTAGTGCGTAAGACTAGGGACCGATGACCTCAGCAGTTTGGTCTCATAGGAATTCACAAACATTTGAACATATTGGTAAAGATCCAAACGAAACTGTATGTACTTCGCTTCCGGTAATTAATATCTGACAGCCACGTCTATTTAATCTATGTCTACGGATAGTATGCATGTTCGACACCAAAAAATTTGCACTAAGAAATCTACTAGCATATTCATCCAACCGCATGCATAGTTATAAAATAACAGCACAGGGCTCATATTCATCATCATCGTGAGGTTCAGTAGTAGTAGCAATAACAAAAAATGGTAAGGTCTGTCTTAACTATATAATTCAGATATTTCTGCGCTTGCTTGTAGTAGAGCGCAGCACATAATCTGCTGTAATGTAGAGTGACAACAATCCTTCTTAAATTAGTATTAAAGCAACATTTCGGTTAAATAAATTGTATTTCACCAGTTCAGCGGACAACTTAGGCTATGCAAATACTCTAACCGGAGAACTATTGTAATCTTACCAGGATTTAGCTTGTAAAACGATTCCAGAATGGCGCATATCCTGATGTACTCGCAGAGAACTGACACAGAACTCCCTGATGACAATATTTCATTGAGCTAATCATAACTCAGATTGTGTAGAAATTCCAAAGAAACAGATATGTCTTTGGATAATGATAGATTAGTAATGATTTAGGGGTATAATTCGAGAACAACTCTAAAGACAATTGTTTCCAAAAAAACGTTGTTTCTCTTTCTTCTAGACGACCTATTCTGAGAATTTATTGCCCGCAATGGGAGTTTACGCAAGTCGCAGGTTATTTTATGGAATAGCTCTATAAATCGAAAAGGAAGCAGTACTTTTGTATCCCGCCGCAGACACTTCCGGCCCCACTCCACGGTCCAGTTGCAGCATAGCCTCCCCTCCTCTTCCACTGCCGGGATTCTGATGGCACCCTGAGGGGCCGCGAACCACACGAGCTGATACGGAGGCAAGGAACCCATTCACACAGCCGGGACGGCTGTTTACACGCCTCCCAGCCATCCCATTATTACTCCCGGCGCTGCTCTATTTTATAGGGGCTTTCCTCGGCGTGGAGGACACTGCCCGTCCAGCGGTGATCGTCGAAGAGCCGTAGCACGAGCGACTGAGCACTCGTTGGAAACAATCAATAGCGTGCGCCAGAGAATCTTCGCGTTGTGACGTGGAGTGTCTGTGTTTCCACTTCTGGGTAGCCCTTAGTGACGGCACAGAGTAACAGATTTGTGTGAAATTCACAGCACATTCAGTCATATTTATTTTATCAGCTTGATCGACTTCTGTTGTTATTGTTATATTAAATATTTAAAATATGTAGACACAAGCAGCATTTGGGTGTGTGTGTATGGAGAGGGAGGGGGTATGAAGAATGTTTAAAAAGCTACCACTAACATAAAATGGTAAATGTTGGTAAACTTCACTGAAGGAAAATCTATCACCAGCAACTGCATGTGAAACTGCAATGAACAGCCACAGTTTAAGAAAACAGCCGCGGCGTTCATGAACTATAACGGACAAAACTTTGGAATCTTAAACATCGTACAATGACAGCCGTTACTTGCAAAAAATAGGTCAAATGGCTCTGAGCACTATGGGACTTAACATCTATGGTCATCAGTCTCCTAGAACTTAGAACTACTTAAACCTAACTAACCTAAGGACATCACACAACACCCAGTCATCACGAGGCAGAGAAGTTGGTCCTTAGGATAATTTAGGTTAAGTAGTGTGTAAGCTTACTTGCAGATCACATCGACAATAGAGCACAGATCATTTCAAGTTTCTGATAGTTTATCGCTTAAGAATTCGCAACAAAGTCCAAAACTCATCGTCCTCCGGGAAAGCTGTTGCTTGCAAATTATATTCTGAACTGAAAGATGGTTCAACTCGAGGTAGAAAGGTCTAAAATATTTAATAAGACATGGAATTTATATCGAAAAAACGGGTTAGAATGTGTGGCAGGGAAGATTGCGTTCCAATAAATAAAATAACTCTTTAGTGGAGTGGATATTCAATCCGACTGCGAACTTACCTGAACACAAGTAACATGCTTCGGTGCACTCAAACCCGGTATCGGATGCCTTTATTGACCATCTAATACTGCAGATTTTGTAGACTCATTCAGAGAAAATAAAATCTATTTCTTAGAGGCGTACCGATCATGCAATGGTTGTAGAAGAAGGTTATCGAGTATAGACTGGAATATCTATGCATGTACTCTTAACGAAACGGATAAGCAGTTATGAGAACTTGTTCTGAACGCTTGCTCTGAAAAATGTCTCGAGACTACAAGTACCAGATACATTTTAGACCTCTTCGTTATAAATAGGGCTGATATTATAAATAACGGGTGTAAAGGGACTGCGATGAGTGATTACGATGTTACTATAGCCACGATGATCACGAGATTTAGTCAAGAACTGTTTTTATGCTTGGCAGAGTGGATAAGTAGTCGTCAGAATAGTACTTCTGAACGAACTGAGATCACGTAATTCGAATGCAATGGATGTAGAGGAATTGTCGGCTAAGTTAAAATTTATCGTACATCGCGTTCTGGATAAGCAATCGCCATGTTAGTCTGCTAAGGACGAGAAAGAATCACCCTCGTTTCATTACTAGGAAATGAGAATAGAAAATTTGTAAAATGTTAGACACACAAATACTGGTATGTGCATGTTATAAATTTCTGTGTCTGTAAGAAGAGACCTAAAACTTACTAACAGCTTCCACAATGCGTTAGCAAATGTTGTTTCCTAGAATCTAGAAAATTCTGATCCCAAGTAGAATCGATAAACGGGGTCGCAAATTTCCAATCAAACTCCTGTCGACCAGCATGGCACGAATCACTGCACAATCTCTCAAAGATGGGCATGGATGTGAGGATCTCCGGTGTTCAGAAAGAACTGAACCAGTTGAAAACGAATAAGGCGCTTAACCCTGATTCACATGCGATTCAGTTTTACAGCAAGTAATGTCCTCCATTGGACCTTTTCTCATCTAGATTTATCGTGAATCCCTCACACAGCGAGCAATACAAGAGACTGGAAAAAGCACTTGTTACACCGATACTTAGGAGGAAAAAGCATATGCTCAAAGTTATAGACTAAAATTATTAAGTTGGGCCAACTTGAGCATATTCTGAGCTCATATTTGCAGAATACTTTACCCTCTCGGGAAGTAAATTAGTTCGGATTCAGGGGCGGAGACTCCTCAGAATAGAATTTAATCATCACTAACACTTGGTACAACAATAATGCAAGAAGGTTGCATGCATAGGAGAGGAAAACTTCAAGGCTTTAGAAACATGATAACTAGGGGAAAGATAGACGCCGCCTATTGGAAAATCAGAGAGACGTTTGGAGAAAAGAGAAGCAGCTGCATGAATATCAAGAGCTCGGATGGGAAGCCGATACTGAGCAAAGATGGACAAGCAGGAAGATGGAAGGAATATACAGAAGTGTTATGGAACGGAAATGAATTTGATGGCAATGTTCTGGAACGGAAAGAGGAACTGAATGAAGAGACAGAAGGTATGACAGAATTTGACAGAACACTGAGAGACCGAATTCAAAACATGTCCCCTGGGGTTGATGATATTCCCTCAGAATTACCTAGATTTTTGGGAAAGCCAGCCATTAAATCTGGTGCCAGAACATTATGACCACTGACCTGCTGTCGATATAAACCCGTCCAGGTGATAGCAGCGTCACCTGGCGGGGAATGACCGCTAATCAGACACACGCACGGTGCATGTAGTGTCAATGAGCGTGCTGTCCGTGTGTAGAACTGGGAAGGTGCGTGGTTTATCTCAGTTGTGATGGCGCGGAGGCTCGGCACAAGCATTTGGGAAACTGCACGACTTGTCGGGTGTTGGAGGAATGCTGTCTTGTCTTCATCACTTAGCGAAACCAAGGTGAAACCACGTCCAGACGTTGTGAGGTTGGGCGGCCACCTCTCATTACAGATGTCTGGCTTGGTAGGCTGTGCAGACTGATAAATGAGGACAGGCGGCGAACTGTGGCGGAACTTACAACGGACTTAAATTCTGGGCGGAGTACAAGTGTGTGTGAACACACAGTGCACCGAACACTTCTAACGATGGGCCTCCGCAGCTGACGACCCACGTTTGTGTTAATGTTAACATCACGGCATCGGCAACTAGGGAAAAATGGGCTCGTGGCCATCAGCAATGGGCGTTGCCACATTAGCAGAGCGTTGCATGGTCTGGTGAATCCCGATATCTTGTTCATCATGCCGATGGGAGGACGTGAATCCGCCATCTTCCAGCCACATAGCTCTGCGGGACAAAGACAACCTGGCAACGGTTCCATTATGCTCTGGGCTACATTCACGTGGGATGGCTCCAGCGGAGCTCATGAAAGGCACCATGGCGGCCAACGTGTATCATCCAATGATTGCAGAGCACGTACACCCCTTCATGGCGATCATGATTCCGGACGGCAGTGGCATTTTTCAACAACACAGTACGCCATGTCACTAGGCCGAGAGTGTGATGGAGTGGTTCGGGGTACACATAGGTGAGTTCCAGTTGATGTGCTGGCCCCGAACTCGTAAGGTCTGAACCCGATAGAACACATTTGGGATGTGATTGAATGTGGCGTCAGAGCTGATCGCCCCCTACCGGAATTTACGGGAATTTGGGCACTTGTGTGAACAGATGTGGTGACAACTCACTCCAGCGATCTACCAAGGCCTCGTTGCTTCCAGGCCACGACGCGTCGTCGCTGTTATCCGTGCCCAAGGCGGACATACCGGCTAAGAGGTATGTGGGCATAATGTTCTGGCTCATCACTTTATCATACAAGCGGTATACCCTCATACTTCAGGAACAATGCAATAATTTAGATTACAAAGAAGGCAGGAGGTGACAGATTAAATAAATCATGGTCGCAAAATATTGACAGGAATTACTCACTGAAGAATGCGAGGCGATAGAGACCCTAGGACTTATCTTAGAAGATAGATTCTAGAAAGATGAACCTTTGTATATAGCATTTGTAGATTTGAGGAAAGTTTTTGACAATGTTGATTGTAATACACTCTTTGAAGCTCTCAGGTATCAGGTTTTAAATAGAGGGAGCGAAAGTTTATTTACAATACCAGTAGAGCAATCACACTTCAGTTATAAGACTGGGAGAAAAGCAGTACTTTAGAAGCTGGAGAGAGAGAGTTGTAGCCTGCCCATATGTTATTTAATCTATACATTGGGTAAAAATAAAAACAAGGGAAAATTTAGAAAGGGAATTAAAGTTCAGAAAGAAGATATGAAAACTTTAAGGTTCGCCGGTTGGATTATAATTCTATCAGGGACATGGAAAGACGTGTGTTGCGATAAGAAACAAAGACCACTCCCGTAAATAATGATAGTTAAGCCCGGAAGTCTTCAAGATATATAAGAAGTACAATTCTTATTACTCAGAAGATGATTTGGAAACGCAATCTGACTCGTGAAATTTAATAGAGATGCTAACACCCACACACGCTTTGATAAACAACGCGCCACTAGAAATTAGGATTGGATAGTTAATACTTGAATATTAGACAGCGCGTACCGATTCATGAAAGCAGTGATCCAAAGTGAACAAGTGTTATCTTTTCGGTTATAGCTACTAGCTGTGCATTGGATGCTGTCTCCTACGTTATTTGATCACTGACTTTAAATACAAAGAATAATAAAACCATGTGAAAGAATGTATAAAACTTGAATGGAATTTTTACGTAACCTCATGGTAATTTGCAAGATCAGTGTGCACGCTAATTAACAAACAGTAATCCTCTAAACAGCACTTTTCGACATACCTTATTGGCATCTGAAACATGACAGCATGGACAGAAAGCTGATACAAATGTCTTGTCACTACAACTCAATACGTGATTTGCGATGCACCGGAATACTGATGGGTTGTGAGGCAAACACAGACCCACATCATACTGTAAGATGGCGGCCGTGCAACGTGGCTCGATATTACGTGTTAATAACAAATATTGATGACGCATATAGGGTGATCTGAAACAGTCTGTAAAGCTTGTAATGGTGTTACAGGGTAGGTTGCGACGAAAAATAACTTACAAAAATATCAGATATGTTGCGCCGTTTCCGAGATAATTAGCACTGAAGTTAGTCCATTAGTCCATTGCGACCGAATGGAGAACAAGTTTGGCGACACCGTCTCTGACGAGCATTTGGAATTTGCGCACGCCTCATTGGCTAACTTCAATGCTAATTAACTCGGAAATGCCGCTACATATTTAAAATTTTTACAACAAATATTTATCAGCACAATCTACCCTGCAACATCCTTAAAAGTTTTTCGGACTGTTTCCGACTACTCTGTATACCTCACCATTATTTGTTATTAATGTGTAATGTCGTCCCACGTTGCACGGCCCTCATCATGTTGTAGGTTGTAGTTCGAGTCTGTCATACGACCCATGAGGAAGCAATACATCGATTTGTTTTCTTAGCAATTATTTCTCAGCACAGTGTACCCTGCAAAACATCTACAAGCCTGTCAGACTGTTTCTAACCATCCTGTACATCGAAACAGTTCCTAAACAGGTGGCTAATCTATAATATTGTCACCCAACATACGTAAATGATATTAAATCACACACGGGTATTCAAAACAACAGATTCGAGAGTCAAACCCACGACAAGTAATCGGAACATCAGGCCCCAGTACATTATTTTCAATAAACCAAAAACTACACTCCTGGAAATTGAAATAAGAACACCGTGAATTCATTGTCCCAGGAAGGGGAAACTTTATTGACACATTCCTGGGGTCAGATACATCACATGATCACACTGACAGAACCACAGGCACATAGACACAGGCAACAGAGCATGCACAATGTCGGCACTAGTACAGTGTATATCCACCTTTCGCAGCAATGCAGGCTGCTATTCGCCCATGGAGACGATCGTAGAGATGCTGGATGTAGTCCTGTGGAACGGCTTGCCATGCCATTTCCACCTGGCGCCTCAGTTGGACCAGCGTTCGTGCTGGACGTGCAGACCGCGTGAGACGACGCTTCATCCAGTCCCAAACATGCTCAATGGGGGGCAGATCCGGAGATCTTGCTGGCCAGGGTAGTTGACTTACACCTTCTAGAGCACGTTGGGTGGCACGGGATACATACGGACGTGCATTGTCCTGTTGGAACAGCAAGTTCCCTTGCCGGTCTAGGAATGGTAGAACGATGGGTTCGATGACGGTTTGGATGTACCGTGCACTATTCAGTGTCCCCTCGACGATCACCAGTGGTGTACGGCCAGTGTAGGAGATCGCTCCCCACACCATGATGCCGGGTGTTGGCCCTGTGTGCCTCGGTCGTATGCAGTCCTGATTGTGGCGCTCACCTGCACGGCGCCAAACACGCATACGACCATCATTGGCACCATGGCAGAAGCGACTCTCATCGCTGAAGACGACACGTCTCCATTCGTCCCTCCATTCACGCCTGTCGCGACACCACTGGAGGCGGGCTGCACGATGTTGGGGCGTGAGCGGAAGACGGCCTAACGGTGTGCGGGACCGTAGCCCAGCTTCATGGAGACGGTTGCGAATGGTCCTCGCCGATACCCCAGGAGCAACAGTGTCCCTAATTTGCCGGGAAGTGGCGGTGCGGTCCCCTACGGCACTGCGTAGGATCCTACGGTCTTGGCGTGCATCCGTGCGTCGCTGCGGTCCGGTCCCAGGTCGACGGGCACGTGCACCTTCCGCCGACCACTGGCGACAACATCGATGTACTGTGGAGACCTCACGCCCCACGTGTTGAGCAATTCGGCGGTACGTCCACCCGGCCTCCCGCATGCCCACTATACGCCCTCGCTCAAAGTCCGTCAACTGCACATACGGTTCACGTCCACGCTGTCGCGGCATGCTACCAGTGTTAAAGACTGCGATGGAGCTCCGTATGCCACGGCAAACTGGCTGACACTGACGGCGGCGGTGCACAAATGCTGCGCAGCTAGTGCCATTCGATGGCCAACACCGCGGTTCCTGGTGTGTCCGCTGTGCCGTGCGTGTGATCATTGTTTGTACAGCCCTCTCGCAGTGTCCGGAGCAAGTATGGTGGGTCTGACACACCGGTGTCAATGTGTTCTTTTTTCCATTTCCAGGAGTGTAATTCATAATTCAAGAGGGGATTTCAACATTGAATTTCCAGCACTACAACGTGAGAAGACTTACTAGTATTACTGACTGATTAATGTTTAGAATTTAAACATATTGCCTTGTGCCTAACTTAAATGAACAATTGCTAACGGTATGTATTTCTTAATTTTTGCTGTTTATGCTATACGATAAAATAATGAAATAAAATACTTACAGAGTTTCTGGAAACTTAATCTAAATGTGTAAGAATTCGAAGCAGAGTTCGGACATCTGAATGACTAGATTTCTGCCATGTGTTGAACAGCATTTCTGTAGGAATCAAAAAGCAATGACTTGTCTCAGTCAGTATTCCAGCTTCTCTGCACAGTAATTCCATAGGTTAATCCATACATACCGTTTGTTTAACAGTTTACGTCAATGAGTTGTATAATCTTTCTAAATTTGAATTTAAGGAAGTAAGAGAAAAAATGTGAAAAAAGTGAAAGGGAAGGCATCGGACAGGTGTGTGGAATCCGAACCAGGGAAGAGTTGATGAAGCGTACTAACGATCGTTCTAGCAATATGTCCAGTGAACTCATCCTCAGCGGAACTTTAAATTTTCCTTCCTTTTTACTTACACAGTTAATCAGCTCAGATAAGTACACGACGGAAATCCACAGTTAGAGAGCTACACTGAGGAAAAAGGAGTAGTTCTTTCTGAGTAGGTCAATGTGTAACATTGATTCCAACGAAAATGAACCACAATGCTCGTGTTGAAACTGCTCAGTCGGATTATAACTAATGCCTGCAAAGGGATAATGTCACGAGACATTTCTTGTAAGTACCTAATGCTACTGAAGCTCATTAATTGTCTGACTAAAATCCAAACCACTGAAATAGTTGATGAAATGAGCCTTCGGTGTCCATTTAACGACACTTAAGTTGAAAGGAAGTCGTTATCAGAAACAAAAACGCACACTGTTCATGACAATCATCTTGCGACTCAACACCGACACATGAATCAGATTTCTTGGCTATACTATTTGTCTATGTAGCGCAGACGTTTTTTAGTAGATATCGTATGCAATTGCGTGAACGGTCTTGTAGCAGTAATATCACCGGTCCTCGTCAGATCACCGAAGTCAAGGGTTGTCGGGCTTAGCTAACACTTGGATGGGCGACCCTCTTCTGAGCGCTGTGAGGTCAATTGAAGAGCTGCGTGACAGAAGTTGCGGCTCTAGTCACAAAAAGTGACGACCGGGAGAGCGGTGTGCTGACCACACGTTCCTCCATACCAGCATCCAGTGACGCCTATCGGCTAGGAATAATACGGCGGTCGGTCGGTACCGTTGAGCCATCCATGGCTATTTCCGACGGAGTATGAAGTTGCAATGACAACGCACTAGCAGTATTTCGGCTGTTAGTAACCGAATAGTCGAAGTGATTCCAACACTGCTAATGAATTTTACCTACAGACAATGAACGGTGTCAGTTTTTGTTCTCAAATAGCAACATATTAGAGAGTCTCAGTTTCCCTTTTTTCCGTCTTTCGACGGTATAGCTGTAACGGAGCGCGAGGCTTGTGAAAAGGTGGTTTCATCTAACTTCGGCAGACATCGAAGGACGTGAGCAGAATTCTCCACCGCAACTTCAGGAAAGGAACAATTTTCTTTTTCTTACGTAACTTGGTAGAATGATGGGAACAGCCGGTGCACACCAGGTCGGAATCGGAGACTGATTGGCAACGCCATTTCCTTCCTTTTACTCAGTTGCGAAGATTGGTAAGCGGGTCTGTGGGGATGGGGTTGACAGATAAATGTGAAGACTGCATCTTACTTATTCTGAACACATTCCTCCCACGGATCGAGAAAAAAATATCACAACAATTTTATGGATTACTTTATGGTATAGTTGGTTCACCCTGCAGAACATGGTACTATTAATGTGCTCTTGATATAATGTAGGGGACAATTACTTATATATCTTCATTACACAGAAACAAAATTTTTTAAAAGTCATTATTTGCAGTTTTTCCGCGCTGGTACTATATGAGATGGTGTGATAGTAACATATTTTGCAAATATATATATATATATATATAGTAGCTCAAAAATGTCAATTAACGCTCCATGTAAGCAGTCTACTCTCGATTTTCAATTCATTCCACCCATTCCACCCATTCCACCCAAATGAAAAAATTAAAATGTGACGTCACTTAATATGTGCCTTTACGTTGGACCAAAGAGAGATTTGTGAAATGTGATGTCCACAAACAATGCTACAAAAATACACTCTGAGGTGTATACAATATATAAACACATACTGTCTTTAAATATGTCATAAGTTTATTCCTTTCGAATTCTTACGGTATGACGTAGTGAAATATTATTTAGAACACCGATTCCATGCAATAAACTTTTATTGTATATAAAGTAAATTGTTACAAACCAAAGAACTTATTTAAAAAAAGTAAATATTTAAAACGCTAAACAGTACCTTATCTATCCTCTCCGAGCGGCACATTACACAATCAATCACTTTTTGCAATGCGGAAAATCAAAGATTTCGTGACCTTAATAAGTGTCAACATCCGATAGGAGTTTTGCTGCAACAAACCTTACAGAGTTTGCGGCTTCCATGTTGACGATTTTCGTTTTTCGTGATATTACTTGGTTCAAGGTAACTGCAGTATCTACAGTAGTTTTCTGTTCTTTCGTAAATACCCAACGCCGTTATCTGTTTCTTTATTACGATATTGTTTTTCTCCCCTTTCTCATTCTGCCCGATTCCCCTTTCTCGATGGGGTTACTTTCGACATTGTTCTCTCTGCTTCCAGGACTCGGTCCCTGTCTATTAGATACTTTACGTTCTAACATCTGGATGAATGTCTGTCTATTCTGAAGCATGTTCTACTTTTCTGCATGAACAGCGAAGAAAGTAACCACAAATAAGTACCAACGACGAGAACATTTCCTCCAATAAAAACATATATTTTATAACCTCTTCCATATACTCTCATCAAGACTCTTGATTTCGTTTCGAGTATCACCCTTAAGTCATCTGACCAATCATATTTCGTCACAAGATATCATAAAATCGATTTTCTGGTTACAGTTATAGCAACTGGTAGAGAATCTTTGTGGTAATATTCTTCGTCACGAACAGTTCACCTTGGCGGTCACATAATGAAAAGAGTCACTTCATGCACAAATTGTGGAGAGAATTTTGCCTATAGAAAAATGGGGAAATATCTTAGTATCTGGCTCATTTTTGTAAGCCCCTGTATTCCAACGTGACACTTGATAGGTCTGAAACTTTGGCGAATTTTCTGTTACAGAACTACTTTATCACCGCCTCTTCTGCACTTCAGACTTTTAAGGCCACAAGAAAACAGATACTATAAACAAGCTCAAAATTTCCTATTCTCCGCATCTCTACGAGTACTGATACATTCTACGTAACACCAATAGTCTTGAATACATTCCACACAACTATGAAAACTATTTATACTCATAACATCTTTCTACGCTGAAACAATGATGCTGTGTGATCCATTTATTAAGGAGTAATTTGCTTTCTGTTACATATTATCAAAAAGAATATCTATGTTCTCGTTACCATAATGTTCAATTAACAGCTTTAAAATTCCTGATTCTGAAACAATTTTACACCACTTACAAAAAAATCTTAGTTTCTACCAAATTTTCTAGATACGGTGTCAGCTCCATCTTGATGCCCTCTTTAAGGGCCAACTGAGAGTACGCCATTGGCTACCCGAAGATTTATAACCCTTATTTATGACAACATCTAACATGCAAGACACCCCTTCTTGACGTTTGCTGAACCACAGAGACAGTTTAGATATTCAGCCTTACCGGACAGTCACCTCTTTCACTTTACTAAAAGTAAGTACGCCACGAAAGTACATCTTTGACAATGCACGAAAATCCACGAACTTCAACCCCGATATTTATTACATCAATTTTCACTCCCCAAAACTAGTGTCCTTTTCGATGTTCAAATCCTTCCTTCCTTTCCTACTAGCTTAGAGTGTCTTTCCATAACTGTAACACACGTGAAAATTGTGATAGGACCCGCATCTGTTACTGTGCGGATGTTGTTTGGGTAAGAAGCAACACATTTTAGGAATTCTTTAGAATAATTTCTCACTTAAATGTGTGAGCCATGTAAATTAAATCTGAAAACAAGAAAACTACACAAGGAACAATACAAATATTGAAACAACGACCCCAATAATTATACACTATAATAAGAAAATCTTTTGCCATGTTACTGTAATATCTATGGTGAGGGAGAACCTTTTTCATGGAAGATTGTGTACATAGGAACACACAATATTTTCTCGTCAATGTTTCAATATAATGAGTGATTTTAGAATCACAATAATTAACACGCACAACAGACTACAACAAGAAGATTCCGGCACTGTCAGCTGTTTTTGTTGAAGTGACACATAAGGTACTGTTTGTGTGGCGTTTGTAAATATTACGAGTTAGACATATTTAAGTGCTGTATAATAGATCAAAACTATTTTGAGGAAATTGCAAATTCTTCCTTTACAGAAATTTATCGTGAGTAAATTTCTGTACATTTTTGAAACTAGTTACATACTGTGTGAGCGGTTATGCCATACTTCGTCAGTCGTGCAGACCCTGTACCTCGAAACAAAAGGTGTTTGGAACATGGAACACGTCATATTTGCAAATGAGCGCAGATTATTTAATGTTTCAATCTGTCTCAAAAATGGAGATTTGTGGCAGATGCCAACAGGTTATAATTCAACATGTTTTTAACTTGTATGATTTCAAAATGTATTAAGAAAATATATTAAACTTTAATTACAGGGCTCTACGGAGGCGAAATTATGAAATGTGTTCTGAAGTACAACACTCTCTCCTGCGGTTTCGTAGAACGAAATTGGTGCGTTCTCATTTGATAACCATTAACTTGACGTTATGCAGTGCTTGATGACAGCTTCTTTCAGACTGCCAATTTCAAGGTGGATGTACACTCGTGTTCGGAAGACAACTAAGAGGAACAGGACAAGAATTTGCACCAAATTCAAGTTATGTCTCCACAACAGGTCTTAAATTAACACGAATACATTTGTTTCATACAACAAACTATTCAAAAACCTGTTTAGTACAAAATAAGCAATTTAAAAAAATTCGTATATTTTACGTCGTTTTTCATATTTGACAAAACCATCACCAGAAAACAATGTGACATAGCAGAAGAGACGAGTGAAGTAAAGTCGGGGTTAAGTGACTTTTAATGGAAATCATTTCCAAGAACCCATGGGTTTTTAGGAGAGACTGAAAGAGTTCGATACCACCCGTCCGGATAGCCGATCGCGTTAACGCGCCGCTTCCATGATTGGAGTAGGACAGCCTGTCCCGGATCGGATCTATCTCGAAGATTAACGACGGGGACTGCCGCGCCTGCAAGCCTGGATATAGATGTTAAACGGTTTCCCACATCCAGCTAGATAAATAGCAGGGTGCTAGCCACATTCTGCCTCAGATACACAACACAAAAACATTTAGAAAACGTTGTCACACTTTCACATGAGATATACGCTAAACGCTGACTCATAGGAAACACAGATTCCGCCACAGTGGAGCGGTGGCTCTACGAACGATATACGACCAGCAACTATCATTAACATTGCCAAAACTCGTATTACTCCAACCAACGAAAGAAAATTAGGGGAAACAATCGTGTAGTCCCAAATTTTGTATAGTGCTAGGGGGTAGTATCATGAATATTTAAACAATATTGTCCTGTGGGATGTGAGCACTGTGAAGGGGGGCGCATTTAAAGGACAATTTTTACGTTCTTTTCCAGTAACTCGAAAACCACGGCTCGTAGAGGAAAAGACTCTCAGTATAAAATTAAATATCCCACAAAAAAAGTCCCATTCCTTTTTTTGTACGACTAATAGTTTCTACGTCATAGGCTGGAAAAATCCCAGGTTATTAAAAATATTGTATTAAATTAAAATATTGTATTAAATTAATATTCATCTTTAAATGAAGTGGGTTAAAACAGATATAAATGTGTAAACCACATATAAGCGCTGTAGAGCTTTATTAAGGCATGAATTGTGTTCTTGGAATGTAAGAGGGTTGAGTGGGAGATGTGTGGGGTGGAAGCGTGGGAGAGGGCAGGTTGATGATGATGATGTTTGGTTTGTGGGGCGCTCAACTGTGTGGTTATCAGCGCCCGTACAATTACCCAGTCTTTGCTCAGTCCAATTTCGCCACTTTCCTGGATGATGATGAAATGATGAGGACAACACAAACACCCAGTCATCTCGAGGCAGGTGAAAATCCCTGACCCCGCCGGGAATCGAACCCGGGATCCCGTGCTCGGGAAGCGAGAACGCTACCGCGAGACCACGAGCGGCGGACGGGAGGGCAGGTTGTCTGGACTGTGTTCTCGCATTTCCCTCCTTCATAGGTCTACAAACTAAAGGTGGGGCGCGCCGGCCGGAGTGGCCGTGCCCTTCTAGGCGCTATAGTTTGGAACCGCGTGACCGCTACGGTCGCAGGTTCGAATCCTGCCTCGGGCATGGATGACCGTGATGTCCTTAGGTTAGTTAGGTTTAAGTAGTTCTAAGTTCTAGGGGACTGATGACCTCAGATGTTGAGTCCCATGGTGCTCAGAGCCATTTGAACCATTTTCTTAAAGGTCGGGCAGGTGGTTCCCCGTTGTATCTAATCCGCTACGTCACAAGAAGAAACTACATGGGATTCACAAAGTAATAGGGACCCTCCACATCTCTCCTAATGAAGCACTGGCGAAGCAGGTGTAAGTTATTAATTACACTAACGCAGGTAACGCATATGGAGAGAATCTCTGTATACTCTTCTACGCCGCTAGATAGGCTATTGATTATTAGTCATCCTGCACGGCAACTGTAGTGTTCTTTTGGGAAAGGAAACTTCCCCTACATAGAACTACGCTCGCTTTTCAGATTACAATACCTACTCAAGTCAGAAAATTCTGTCCAATTTGCTCATCTGAGTAGACAAAATAACTTCACTGACCTCGTACTTACGTAGAGGAAGATCATTAAATGAGTACTTCTTTCTATTTGTTAAATGAGCTACTATGTAAAAAACCTCAACAGCTGGAGCTGTCAACTGTCTGCCACACTGAAGAATCTTTCTCAAGTGCAACATTCTGTTTACGTGCATTCGGTAATGTCACATTCGTTATGTCCACTATCACTGTCTGTAATACTTCACACAGCGTGAGGGGTAGTAGATGCTTCACCCCATCTTCTGCTCTCCCCATATCCGAAGACGCCCAGCGAATTAAATTGTCTCCATCTGCAACAGAGATCAGTAACCTAGCTCATACAGGACTTCAGATATTTCAGCATAAGTCAAGCAATGCATTACAACAGGTTACTGTTCTAGACCTGAACATAATCAGCCTCATTCCATCAGACATATTCACTCCTACCTTCGAAGATGTGCTATGGATGAGTAGTGTGTGGTCTCCACTCAGTGCAGCCCACCAAACAAGTGCCAGTAGTTCCTGAATGGAAAAACTTTATGCAATATACAAGCAACGGAATTAATGGTAATAGAAATGCAGTAACTTTTTAATCATTCATTAATTTACCACAAAGTGACTACAATACAATAACACAGCTTTACAATACGCTGTCAACAATGGACAGCAGCAGTGTTCCGCACTCATCAGTCCAATCCCTTTCCCACTAACACTATGTAGTGCACTGACAACAGCACACTAGCAAATTAAACACGGGAACGTATTTGACACGTAAAGCTCGGGTAACAGCTGCAGTTATCCCTTTCAGTGGAAGTGGTTCCGTTTGAAACCACCTACAATTTTCTCATTTTGTATCAAAAGGGCAGTGGCTACATTTGGGACACCATTCAGCAGCGTAGTTGGAGTTGCCCTCTAGAAGCTGTCACTGGAACCGCTTCAAAATCTGTAAGTATTAGCAAGTAGTGAGGCGAGTTGGATAGCCATTTTTGTACGCTGTGCGCGAACGTCTTTGTTCTCAAATTGTGACTGTATTCTTCTGTATTAGGTAAATTTTATGCATGTATTAATTTCAGAATACTGTTCTGTTTATATTAATACTATATGTACTGCAGTAATAACCAAAATAATGCATTTATGTCCGTGAATGTTGTGGTGGTTCCATTTGAAACCACTGCTCCTGTAACGGCAGCATTAGTAGGTGTGACGATTTTTTTTCCAGTTTCACGTGATGTATTCTCACAGACTAAAGGATGAGGAAATTCTGGAGTGCCTTTTCGCAGATATTCCTTCAGATCCTGACTCACAGATAGACACTAGCAGTGACAGTGAAAGTGATGTGCTAGCTGAAGACAGTGATCTGGATTTGCGAATGAAAACACCTGTTTTATCTCAAATTATTTCGGAAAGTGAGAGTGAGGACCATTTTGACAATGACAGTGATGATGGTTTCAGCAATAATGACGATTTGCCACTGTCTTCCATTGCGAATTTTTCGTGGAGAAAGGACGCCGTGCCGCCAATTTTTCAGAGGAAACTGGTGTACGAGGAAAACTTAAAATTGACAGTGAAAGTATGGAACCAGTAGATTTTGTTTGTGTCTGTTTCGTGACACTATGTTAGAACACACAGTTTTCCTGTCCAACCTGTACGCAACACAGAAAGGTGGCAATTTCAGGCCTCTTTATAAAGCAGAACTAAAAGTATTTTTGGCTATAAACATTCTAACGGGAATCAAGAAACCTTGTTATTATCGTGATTGCTGGTCATCCCATAAGGAACTTCGAGATGAGTACATTTCCTCAATAATGTCGGTAAAAAGGTTCAGCTGGATTTTGACACATATTCACATCAATGACAGCGCTGTTATGCCTTCAAGGGAGAGCAGAAATTATGACAAATTATATAAAATCCGTCCACTAATCAACCAGACACTGATAAACTTCAAAGAATTCTATGCACCTACAAAGGAGCTAGCTATAGATGCATGCATGGTGAAGTTCAAAGGACGAATCGCATTCAAACAATATATGCCACAAAAGCCAATCAAGAGGGGATACAAAATCTGGGTCAAAGGTGATAAGCTTGGATATATTTGTGATTTTCAGATATAAGCTGGAAAAGTTGAAGGCATAGTGGAAAAATCCTTAGGAGAGAGAATTGTGAGAGATATGTGTAAAAGCTTGGAAGGAAACGGATACCACATATACTTTCACAATTTTCCTACCAGTTTATCACATTTAGAGAAGCTAAAAGATGACGGACTTTTTGCCTGTGGAACTTCCTAAGCTAAAAACAAAGAGTTGCAAAGAGGAGAGTTTGACTGGTCAGTTCGTTCTGATGGCACTGCCTGCATCAAATGGAAAGACAAACGTGTAATCATATTGCTGTCTACAATTGATTCGCCTGTATGTGTTGAAGAAGTCAGCCGTAAAGAAAAGGATGGAAAAATCACAAAGGTACCTTGCCCAAAAATAGTGAAATCATATAATGCAAATATGAGATGTGTCGGTAAGGCAGATATGATGAACAGTTTTTATGTAACAGACAGAAAATCACGACGGTGGTGGCTAATATTATTTTAGTATATAGTTGATATTTCTATTGGAAATGCTTTTATTCTGTTTTGATTATGTAATCCAACAGCGAAGCCAGTGCTAAAGGATTTTCGAAGACGTGTTGCCACAGGCATGGTAGGCAGTAATGTCTTCAAAGGTAGTCCTGGCCATCCCAGTACACCGTCAGAACCATCTGCAAAAAAATTCAAAACTGTTGTTCCCCATGAGAAACGTATATCGGAAGCAAAACATCTGCCAAAACATGGAACCTCAAGGCACTGTGTGCACTGCAGCACAAAGAAAAAACCTCACAGAAGCAGATGGACATGACTGCCAGGTAGCCTTATGCTTATCTGCAGAAAGGAATTGCTTTCTACTGTATCATCAAAAGTGATGACATTTAGCGGGCAGCGGCTCCATTTGAAACCATCCTGTATGTGTTCAGTTTATGTATATTTCACATTTTTCTGTCTCACTGTATGAAAATTAATACAATAAAGACAAAGAAAAATTAAAAACTATTATTTTTTTTGGCCCTGAAAGGGTTAAGTAGTCATTCAATAAATTGAAAATAATACCAGTATATAAACACGTTCTCAGTGAACTTATTTCGTCCATTTACATAAGATAATTGACCAGCAAATGCAGGGGAAGTCTGTCTGTAAACAGAAAATCGAGCAGCGCTCGTGGTGTGAGAAATTGCCTTTGCCAGAAGAGCACTACAGATACCGGTCAAAGAATGACTAAGAATCAACTTCCCTCAAACGTCGTAGAACGGTAGGCAGGGGTTTAAGTAATTTCTGTTTATATGAGTTACTTGCCTTATTATTATTAATAACTCGTATGTGCTTTCAACGTAACGTTTAACGCACTTTGTAGAGAATAATTCCACCGTCCTCCCCTCCTGGGCATGTCTGCACGCTGCATCGCCAGTGATTCATAAGGCACGCTGTGGAGGATCCGAATAACTATCTGAAATACTCTTGAGGTTGCTTCTTGTGACGTATTGGTGTATACACACTGGAGAATCACCTCCTCAACCTTCAGTTCGCAGACCTATGAAGGAGGCAAGTGCAAGAACGCAATCCCCTGACCTATCATCCTTCACGCTTCTACGAAACGCACCTCCTTCCTCCACCTTTTACACATGTAGAACAAAATTTATCTCTTAATACAGCTCTACTGCATTTACATGTGGTACACGCCATTGATGTTTGATTTTAACGTACTTCAATTAAAGATAAACATTATTTAATACCGTTAGAACAATATTTTCAATAATCTGTGTTTTTTTCATCCCCTGCAACGAGAAAACTAATAGCGCCTTTTTGTAGAAAATGTTATTTAAGTTTGTACCGGGGAATATTTTCGCTAGGAGTCTCTGTTTTTACAGAAAAACTAAATATGTGACCTTTAAACGCCATCCAATCCCAACATTGTACTAGAAAGAATTTTTAGTATGTCGTTCAGGACACTCCCTCCAAGCACTGTGCAAAAAATTCCAAGTACACGACCTTTTCCCCTAATTTCATAGAGAAATGGGAGGAGGCTACGAAGAAGAAGAAGAAGAAGAAGAAGAAGAAGAGACGACAGTGTTCGCTACTCTAACTTAAAATGCAAAGATTCTAGCAGTATGCGCTCCATTGAATATAGGCAATGAAATAAACAAGCATGAAAATCGGTAGCTCAAAAATGGGTCAAATGGCTCTGAGCACTATGGGACTTAACATCTGAGGTCATCAGTCCCCTAGAACTTAGAACTACTTAAACCTAACTAACATAAGGACCTCACACACATCCATGCCAGAGTCAGAATACGAACCTGCGACCGTAGCGGTCGTGCGGTTCCAGACTGAAGCGCCTAGAACCGCTCAGTCACACCGGCCGGCGGTAGCTCACATGCCTATAGCTTGTCACGGGAAAACATGCTCACTGATCCGGTGTCCATTAAATATAATTTTACAAATCCATCGTGATTTTGGCGAAGTTATTCTCCGTTTCAATCTACAAAACTGATTTTCAGTCTGTGAATATATCATCAATTTGCTTTCGAATTCGTACATTTGCCACTTGTCTCTTCTGTAGCGAACGCTCAGAACTTACTGCGACTTATGGTTTTAACAGTTAGCTCGATTCCTCATTGCAATTCTTCCATTTGCAGTTTCCTTTCGTATACGCGTAACAGCTTAATTTCACGAAAAGGAGTAAGTTCTTTAATAGGGAATGGTTGAAGTCTGTATGATTCATTTAATCTTTTTCTTCAGACCTGTCGAATGACATTATTTGTGGGAATCTATCCTAATTTGGGAATCTATGTTTGGCAGTATTGTACACAACAGTAACCTAGATTGAGAATAATTGTTTCTCCAACTTTAATATAACGCTTCGGTATAAGACATACGTGGACTGCTTTCGAGTCAGTGTTAATAATTTCCATATAGTTTACAGGTAAATAATTAAAACTTTAGGCAGACAGAACATAGTTTCTAATTTTGTCTCGGCGTTGATAGGCTGTGAGGTTTACTTTTATACCAGTAAACTTTAATGTATTCTTATTGCCCCAGTATACAGATTGCGTAACACTGTTAAATACACCAGAGCAGCTGTTCTTTACGCTATGGAAAGCTTAGACCGCAAAGAAATGATTGGCACAGAGTACAGCAGAGCACATAGTAATGGCTGTTTGCCGGCCGCGGTGGTCTAGCGGTTCTGGCGCTGCAGTCCGGAATCGCGGGACTGCTACGGTCGCAGGTTCGAATCCTGCCTCGGGCATGGGTGTGTGTGATGTCCTTAGGTTAGTTAGGTTTAAGTAGTTCTAAGTTCTAGGGGTCTTACGACCTAAGATGTTGAGTCCCATAGTGCTCAGAGCCATTTTTTAATGGCTGTTTGTTGACATTTAATACACTTAAACAGTCTCCGAAAGAAGCAAACACACTATTCTGTAGTTATAAATTGTAGTTCTAGTTGGGTAACATCATTCGCTTTAGCCAAGGAAGACTTAGAAATTTCTCATACACGGTAACTGGGCACTTCATAAAATCCTAATATCGTTTCAGATATCTTTTTTCACTTCTGCGCTTGTGATTTGACGTGTAAATTTTCTAGATATCTCTGATCTACATTCGAAGCTCTTACGGGTTTAACAGCACACTTCAACTTTCTTGTCGTTGTTCACAGTTACATTTCTGTTTCGTTGGTAGTCTTCTTGCTCAGAGAAGTTGTGGTCTGATGTGAGGTAGTCGGGCATCTCCATTTGGTTAAAAATTCTCAGCAAAATCGTGCACTATATCCAGGTCTATAACGTTACAGTGGTTTATCTGCAGCTGCTGTAATGTTCCGGGCAACTCACACATTAGTGCAGCTACTTCTGTGGTCTTTGGTGGAGGGAACTTCTGCTACCACAATCATTTCCCCTCTTTCGTTTTCCATTCAGCAATGGAGACTACGAAGGAAGACTTCTGGTAAGCTTCCACATGAGCCCCAATTGCAGAGACTTTTCTCGTCTTGATCGTTTCACCAGATATATGTAACATGAATTATTGCATTTCCTTACTTCCCATTTAATGTATAATTTGTAAATTTTAGCAGTACATTTTTCCGTGATGGTCAATGCTTGTCTTATAGAGTCAGCTGCTAGAATTTGATAGGCATCTCCGTAAATCTCTTGCACTTACTAAACAGTCTTGTGACGAAAAGCGCCGCTCTTCATTGAATTTTCTCTACGTCTTCTATTAATTATACCTGGTAGGGTCTCCGACTGAAGAGTAATCTAAAATCAGCTATAAATTGATCTTGTAATCTACTTCTTTTGTGGATGAATTACATTTCCTTGCGATTCTTCTAATGTCTCTAACAAGGGAAACCTTCGTAGGTTGCTCTCTGTCAAGTCAGCTGTTTGCAGGCTGAAAGAAGGGTGAAAATAAAGGGACTGATAATTTGGCTTTGGTGCCAACACCCAATAGTTTCCAAGAAACTGATGGCGCGCTTTATGGCGGAGTAAAGACACAGTTGGCGAAGACGAGCCGTAACCGGCCTATGTTGTTTTGTCCGCTTAACGTCATATGTAAGGGAATATATTCATTACGTAGGAAGTTGTTTAACTGAATAGACATGCAATGGAGTCTCCAAGTAAAGCAAACAAAAAAAGATACTGAAACTGAGTCTGTAGTGGGAACTTCTGAATCACTTTACCGAACTGTTGAAAGAGAAATCATTTATGACGAGCTGGAAGTGTCTGAAAGTGCGAACCTGGAAACTAAACAAGTGATAACGGCTCCAGTATACTACTACACTGAACTTCTGGAAAAATTAACATAATAAACAAAAGGCTGCTACAATGAAATTTAGCCAGTCCAAAACAGGGATCAAGAAATGGGAAAGGAATTCAAGAACATTATAAACGATAGACAATTTCTTGAAGATACGACATTATTGACTGCAAGAAAAATACTGTGTGGATACTGTGAACGCAGCGGCAAACATCGAACGCTCTGAGACAGAAGTAGAGTATTCCGACTCACCAGAAATAAGCGAAGATGAGCCCGAAAGACATCCCGTTACTTACAAGATTAAGATAAATCTTCAACAATATATTTAAAAAAACATTAAAATCATCAAATAACTTCCAAAAAACCTTCAAATAGTGGTTTATTTTTACCTACAGTGTTCATGCACCGTGTGAGATACAGTGAGCGTTTTATTTCTGATTGCAATTAAAGGCAGCAAGACTCCACTAAGTCCATCCGAAGAGGTCATTGATATCATTAGCAAACAACGATATGAACTACCTCACAAATGCAAAACAGCTATCGTGATAGAGGAGCCATGTAATAAACGTCGGATGGACTCGAGATAAATACAAAATCATGGATTCGTGGGTGTTTGAGTGTTTTACAGTGGCTAGGAACAATGGATAAGTTCACGAGCATTGCGGCATTGGCAATAGCTTCAGCACGCTCATTGCAATGACAAACGTTTTAATTCAAAGTCCCAAAAACCTGGTACGATTCTTTTAAGAAAGGACACAGGATTCGCCAGCATCATGTCACCATATACTTTAGAATTGAAAACAAATACGACAAGAATGATTCAACTTCAAAACTCCAGTATAATTACGGAATTCAACACTCATTTCGTTATACATGCGAATCAGTGTATAATACTATTATCGATAATACCTGTATTTGTCTTACTTAACGTCTTTGTTTGTTTTTACTGGGTGTGATTTCTGTATCACCAAGCACATTGATGTGACATCTATATAAAAGTTTCATTCATTATTCATGTCAATGTAATGAATCTGTGGATGCAATTTTAAAAAATAATGTTCTGTAAAAGAACGAAAATGTTAAAATTTTACTTGTAAAACTGGTTCATGCCGAGGGAAAGTAGGTTTGTAACTGTATAAAACATGGGGGAAGCACCTCTGCAACGAATCTGGCTTGGGGGTAGTAAAAAATGAAGATGGATCTGGCGGTCGAACTGCAAGGCTTTTTTGCGGCAAGAGTCAACCGGTGGATAGCAAGCCATATATTCGCATATTATGAACTGACCGAAGCAATAACTGCAAGATTATATAATATAGCCTCGGACTTGGACGTAATTTGGCTTGTTCTTCATGGCATACTTTGGTTAGCTCTGTTCCACGAAAAGAACAGAATTTTCAGAGTTTGTTACACAACAAGGGCCATGACTTTTTTCCAGCCCTTTTTTGAATATCACAAGAGACAGACACTGCCACCACCTTCATCTCAAATTATCAGTTGAGTTCTGTATAATTGCATGGACCAATTATATGATTTCTTTTTCAATAATAATTTAGTGTTCTGTAAACGTTGAGTTGAACCCCCGTATTTTTTCCTTAGTCATTTACCTAGACTGGGTCTTCTCCCAAGTACTACGTCTTTCTGGTTACCTTTTTCCACTGAACTTGAAAACGAGACCTAAAAATTCGAAAGTGTACACTTACCAACAGTGCTATCGAGTCACAGGGCTTTACGACATCCTGGCGGGTATATAAAGTAGCGTTAAAAGGTTGACTGTAATTTTCTTGGAAACTATTGAATGTTGGCATCTAAGCCAATATAAACTGAGGTGACAAAAGTTATTCGATATTCCTAATATCGTGTTGGACCTCTTGATGCTCGACATAGTGCATCAACTCGAAGTAGCATGGACTCACGAAGCTCTTGGAAGGCCCTTGCATAAGTACTGTGACATGCTGGCTTTACAGCCGTCTATAATATTGCGAAAGTGTTGCTGGTACTGGATTTTGTGCACGAACTAAGCTCTCGATTATGTCCCACACATGTTCGATAGGATTCATATCGGGCGACCTGGGTAGCCAAATCGTACTCTCGAAGCGTCCAGAAAGTTCTTCAAACCAATCGCGATCAGCTGTCGCCCAGTGACATAGCGAAATGACACCCATAAAAATTCCATCGTTGTTTGGGAACATGAAGTCCATGAATGCCTGCAAATGGTCTCCAAGTAGCCGAAAATAACCTTTTTCAGTCAGTTGGATCAGAGGACACCAGTCCATTCCATGTAAATACCGCCCACCACCAGCTTACACAGTGCCTTATTGACAACTTGGGTCCATGGCTTCGTGGGGTGGGCCGCACTCGAACCCTACCATCAGGTCTTACCAGCTGAAATCGGGACTCATCTGACCAGGTCACGGTTTTCCGTCGTATAGGATCCAACCGATACTGTCACTAGTCCAGGAGAGGCGCTACAGGCGATGTCGTGCTGTTAGCAAACGCACTCGTGTCGATCGTCTGCTGCCATAGCCCATTAACGCAGAATTTTGCGGCACTTTCCTAAAGGATACTTTCGCCGTACGTCCCGCATTCATTTCTGCGGTTATTTAACGCAATCTTGCTGGACTGTTAGCAGTAACAACTTTACACAAAAGCCACTGCTCTCAGTCGTCAAGGGAAAGCCGTCGGCCACTGCGTTGATTGGGGTGATATGTAACGCCTGAAATTTTGTGTTCTCGGCATGGTCTTGGCAGTGTCCTGTAAAATGCACCCAGTGAAATTTGCAGAAATGGTCGAGGAAGGTCCAGTAATACCCCTGTCCCAACTCCGCGATTTGCCCGGCAGGTAGAAAGCTGAGGGCCCACGCCAGCCCACCACTATGTTGTGTCCTGATGAAGAGGACTTGATATGCATGCACATGAACTGTAATGCCTTAATTTTACAGTCGGAAGTGATTATAATTTTCTGTCAGACCAGCCGAATTACAAACACGGATTTGAAAAATCGTATCTCTTTTACTCGAAAAGCATAATTTCAAACAGAAAAAGATCTAGAATGAGATTTTCACTCTGCAGCGGAGTGTGCGCAGATATGAAACTTCCTGGCAGATTAGAACTGTGTGCCCGACCGAGACTCGAACTCGGGACCTTTGCCTTTCGCGGGCAAGTGCTCTATCAACTTTTTCTTTTTTTTTTTTTTAATCTCATTTTGTTCTCTTTCGTTCGTTGCATCTGCTCGGGGAGGACGTCGTAAGACATCCGTTTTAAGTTCGTTGTTAATCGATTAACTCAGTTTTTTTATTACAGAGGGCAGCTAACCCTCTGCCGGCCGCGGTGGTCTAGCGGTTCTAGGCGCGCAGTCCGGAACCGCACGACTGCTACGGTCGCAGGTTCGAATCCTGCCTCGGGCATGGATGTGTGTGGTGTCCTTAGGTTAGTTAGGTTTAAGTAGTTCTAAGTTCTAGGGGACTGATTACCACCCACGCCCGGTACTCACAGCCTTACTTCTGCCAGTACCTCGTCTCCTACCTTCCAAACTTTACCTTGCAGAAAAAGATCTATTCGAATGGAGCAGCATACGGTACATGTAATGTACGTAAGATGCGTTGTCGTTCTAACGAAAACGCCGATTTGCATGTATACAGGGTGTATCAGAACTTCACCGACAAAATTTCTCAGGCTGTCCAGGGATATTTTGGTACGGGTTTGTTATCCAGTGGATCGTTACGGAGTAGTTACACTTCGATTGTTTTCTTACCCCTTGTACCAGTATTCCATTGAAGATATCGGCACAACAGTGACAATGTTGACGGCATTCACTGTGTGTCTTATATTCGCTCATTGTACTTGCTGTTGACAACAGTAAGGCCTACTTTACTGCGGCCCTCAAGCTTGATTCGGCACTACTCGGTCCAATCTCGGGTTGGTTTTTCCAACAGTGTTACTACATTAACAGTGATACACAACGTTATGGATAGGTTTACTCATGAAGAATAGGTCGATATACATTCCGTCTGTCAGTTCACTGAACACAAAGGAAAAACAGCACCAGGACCAGATGCTCAACCGTTTCCGCAGCGACGGCAACCCCGTAATAGCAGTTTTGCCTCTTTACATAGGCGTCCACGAATAAGCTCATCCTTTCGTGTTATAACGTTTTAGTGATTGCACATTACAATGTTTCTCGCTGTCGTGAAAGTATTTTCACAGTAACAAAGATACTTAGTTCTAGTCACAAATCCTGTTAAGTCATTAGTACATTATTACTTAGTAACGCGCCAGTCGAGAACAGGGGTCTTTATACCAAAATACTCAGAAAAAAAATTACATGTGTGCCAGTATTGGACTTTGAGAATATACCTTCTTTGTTTTTTTCGTCTAATTACTAAGAGGAATGACAGTTAGATGAGTCGGGTCCAGATTTTAATTATTAGTTAAAAATTAAGATGAATATTATTAGAACTACACTAAACGGAAATGAAGAAGTTTTCTGTTTGTAATGCACATGTAAAAAGTAATAAATATTTTATACGAGAAATTTTATTTTCTTATTCATTACCCAGCCATAAGCCCTTAAAATGATCTTCATACATCTTTTAGATGTGACACTGACATGTAGCCATAAGTGGGTCCCTGGATAACAGTGAAATGTTTTTGAAAGTATAGTAGCCTTCGTTATATTATTTCTTCAAAATGAAAATACTACAGTAATGGAAAAAATCTTTAAATATGAAACCAATTTTACACAAGCCAAGTGAAGTTTACATGTCCCTTTGACATGGAAACATTCTAATATTGGCAAGAAACTTGATGGCATTTTATCCAGTTCAGATAAAGCCTACTTTAATGTTTTGGAAACAGTGTGGTACAGACAATATTTTTTGAACATGACAATATTTATACAATTCGGATGAATCTTGCATGATTTAGTTTCGGAAATACTGTAGTGATGGCAATGTCTCTTTAACATGTCGCCATTTTTGTGCATTTCAAGTGATGGTTACATAGCGATTAGTAGTGTTGGCAATATATTTTTCAAACATGTGTTCCATTCAAGTGAAGATTGCATATTTTTTGATAAAGCAATATGGTAGTATCGGAGACTATCTCTGAAAATGACACCATTTTACGCAGTTAAGGTGAATCCTGTCTGGAGTTTTTTGAAATATCGTAGTACTGACAATATCGTTTTGAAAATGGCACCATGGGAAATCAATTCATGTGAAGCTTGCATATACTTCAGTATGGAAATACTGTGGTATCGGCAAACATATATGAATCTGGAAGCATTTTTACGCAGTTCTTGTGAATGTTACGTAATTTGATAGCTACATTGTGGTTAGCTGCTTAAATACTGGGCTGTGATTGGTTAGAGAGGGGACAGCTGGGGTAGGGGAGGGGAGAGTGGAATGGAGAGGATATTGGAGGGGAAAAGAAGGTGAGGGGAGTGGAGGGGAAGAGAGATGGAGACGGGTGAGGGCATTTTGGCGTCGTGGGACAGAGCCTTGTCCTTATGTATGCAACTCAGATCTTTAGGAACTCTTTTCTCGATGCAGTAAGAACACGCTCTTTAGTGCAGAAACCCTGTTGTGTTCCTACTCGTTATGAGTACCCCAAGTATTTATTGACATCTACAACACATTACTTTAATAATGTCCATTTCTTTGGAAGTAACACCGTAAAGACTTTAGATCTGCGATACCGACCAGTAACACATGATGTACCGCATCCCGTTTTTAATCTATATTCTGGTAATCAGCCCATGTCAGCTGTGACATGGTATTAATTTCCGACAGACTGATAGCTTCTTGCTAAGTTGATGGGGCCTTGATGTTACGGCTCCATCACACGAAATAATGAATCTCAAAACTCAGTCCTCGGTCCATGTCCCGGCACCAGCCCCAATATCAAGCCGTCAACAGCTACTGATCAAATCTACCTTGGAGAAGCATGTAACATACTTTTAGTTTAACTGTTAGAGCAATTCGAATTAAAGATCAATATTTAACTGTAATCGTTACATGAGTATCATTTAAAACTAGTTAAATCTCACAATTTATTACGCTACAGGTAGAGATGGATGTAATTTATAATTGAGTGAAAACAAATATTTAACAAATTTTTTTGTTCGTCGCAGATTAAAAAGTCAGTATACGTTAACACTGCATAACACGTTTGCTTCATACTTACAGAGCCAGCAGGCTGTTGCAGTGGTCAACCAGGCGACTTGTTGTCGATCACCTGGAAGATCGAAATTCATACCCCGTCCTACCAACGTGATTTTGAGTTTCCTTGTAACACTTAAAGGTTATTCTGGGTTGGTTGACACAGAAACAAAACGACATGAATTCTAAGACATTATAGTGCTTCGTCTCTGATAAAGTCAATAGCGACAGTACGACAAAAAGGAAAAAAGGAAGGAAGATTATGTTTAACGTTCTTTCGACAACGAGGACATTACAGACGGAGCCAAGTTCGGATCAGGAATTGAAAGGAAAGGAAAGGAAGGAGAAATCGTCCATGCCTTTTGAAAAGGACTATCCCGGCATTTACGTGAAATGATTTAGGGATATCAAGGAGAACTTACATCAGGATTACTGGACGTGAATTCGACCCGTCGTCCTTCCGGACACATGTTCGGTGTGATAAACACTGCGTCGCCTCGCTCAATCACAGTATGTCAAATCCTCGCATGTTTTTTCATATGAATTAGAACTATCTTTGCTAAATTCTAACTCATCTTGAGCGAAATCAACTCAAAGTTTATTTTATTTTGCTATTTTTGTGTTTCTGTAGTGTATAAGTGTTAGAAGGTGATTAATCTTCTATCTCTGAGAAAGAAGGTATTTTGGTAAGTCCAGAGGTGACAATATGAGGCAAAGTTCTGACATTGATACAATGTATGTTCAAATGTCGTTTTAGTGTGAACTCACTGTTTTGTCATTTCCCTTAACTTATCGTCATTTAGATAAATTAATAAGAAATAACTTACTTGTTCATTGGAAACACTAAAGAGCTACTGAAGACATTTATATAAGTATTTTTGTATGTCTACTGTGCAAGAAACTGTTCGACTTATTTTTTTCTTGTTTTTGCCATACTTTGTGGGAATTCATTACTGGAATACTTAGAATCATTAGATTATTGTGTTTTTCTAATTAATGTCATTTCGTGTTACTAGACAGAAACAAAGCATTCGCTGCTGCTCTTGGTGACATTACCAAAAAATGGTTCAAATGGCTCTGAGCACTATGGGACTTAACTTCTAAGGTCATCAGTCCCCTAGAACTTAGAACTACTTAAACCTAACTAACCTAAGGACATCACACACATTCATGCCCGAGGCAGGATTCGAACCTGCGACCGTAGCGGTCACGCGGTTCCAGACTGTAGCGCCTTTAACCGCTTGGCCACACCGGCCAGCGACATTACCAAAATATTACAAATAAATGCTTCGGTAACATAGTATGAAAATGCGCGAGATCAAAGTAGCCAACATTTCGGTTAAAATAATGTAACTACGTTGGGAAGGATGTGTTCCAGGAAGATTAAAGCTATTAAAAAACATCCTCAAAATTCCGTTGGACGAATTAAACGCCCTTTCTCCACGATTCTTAATCATTTCTTCAGCTGCTCAGATGCTGACTCCAAAGTTCACGATAATTCACATAATACACAAAAGGGCATGACTCTTGATTATTGCTAAAAACTGAAAATCAGATTGTTATGGCTACAGGAATGAATGTTTTATATTTTTGATCATGTATCATTGTCCCAAAACCGAGTTACAAGAAGGCAAATTATATCAGTCGTAGAAACACCGCATTGTGTTTCATTCAACTTAAACATTGGAATATGTGTCACAACATGCGGTTATTTTGCCTTGAACGTTAAAAAGCATCGCTCCCCACCTAATCAGAATATTAAAATGAGATAATTTGACATGTTAATTGAAATTTGTAACCGCTCATGTGGTATCGAACGCAATTTCTCTTACGTTTATTTCAAAAATTAACACAACTAGCGGTCGGTAATAGTTTTCTGAGTCACGCGGGTGCGACGATTTACGAGGGCGTGCTTAAAAGTCATGCCTCCGAATTTTTATCCTGTTCGCAACATTGTCTGAGGTATTACATGTTATGCAAATTACTTGGTCGTCTTTCCCGCTACTCTGACACATGTTGCGACCCACTGCCGCTAGTGGACTGGGATTTGTAGCCTTTAAGATGGCGATGTGTAACGTAAATACTGCGTGCTAAACAGATGCTATAATCGTGTTTCTACCCGTAGAATACGTGTCTCCAATTAAAATCCAAAAAAGGATGAAAGCTCTGTACGATGGTGATTTTATCGCCATCAGTAATCCGTGACGTTGGGCTGTTCGTGCTCGTAATGAAGGAAATCGTGGTGGTAACTTCAAAGCGTGTGACAATCGGAATCTGGCTGATGAACTCATCAGAGAAAATAGTCGGATAACAGCGGCACAGCTGTCAGGTAAGTGTGGCGGGAGAGCGTGCACAGGCCATTATAGCAGAACTGCGATATAGAAAACCGTGTGCATAGTGGGTGCCTCGAACGCTCACTCCTTACATGAGACAGAGGGGGTTGGACATACACGCATTAAAAAACGTTTTCCATCACCCCAGTTCCCAGAACTCCTGAAGATTGACGTTGATTGTGGATATTGTATCACAGACACAGTCCTTTTGACTGTTCAGAGATGTCACTAAATTTCTCTGCCCCGTGATGACTGGGTGTTG
Organism: Schistocerca cancellata; assembly: GCF_023864275.1. Taxonomy (NCBI): domain Eukaryota; kingdom Metazoa; phylum Arthropoda; class Insecta; order Orthoptera; family Acrididae; genus Schistocerca; species Schistocerca cancellata. The sequence goes on along the minus strand of NC_064629.1, from coordinate 219,674,668 downwards.
TGTGATGCCCTTAGGTTAGTTAGGTTTAAGTAGTTCTAAGTTCTAGGGGACTGATGACCATAGATGTTAAGTCCCATAGTGCTCACTAAACCCGCCCAAAGATGTAAACAACCATGCACGGGCAGCACCTGTTAGACCGAGTGAGTCCAACAGTGGATCAGATCACCGTTCCACCAGGATGGAAGTACACAGCTCGTGTTGTCTGTAGTTCAACAATGCCTAGACGGTCAATACCGCGGTTCGACTGCGTCCGCACTGTTACTTTAAGCCAGGAAGGGCTCTCAACAAGGGAAGTGCCAAGGCGTCTCTGTGTGAACCAAAGCAATGTTGTTCAGACATGGAGGAGGTACAGAGAGACAGGAACTGTCGATGGCATCCCTCGCTCAGGCCGCCCAGAGGCTACTAATGCTGTGGATGACCGCTACCTATGGATTATCGCTCGGAGGAGACCTGACAGACGCGCCACCATGTTGAATAATGCTTTTCGTGCAGCCACAGAACATCATGTTACTACTCAAACTGTGCGTCATAGGCTGCATGATGCGCAACTTCACTCCTGACGTCGATCGCCAGGTCCATCTTTGCAATCACGACACCATGCAGCGCGGTACAGATGGGCCCAACAACATGCCGAATGGACGGCTTAGAATTTGCGTCACATTCTCTTCACCGATGAGTGTCGCATTGCCTTCAACAAGATAATCGTCGGAGATGTGTTTGGAGGCAACTCTGTCAGGCTGAACGCCTTACACACACTGTCCAGAGACTGTAGCAAGGAGGAGGTTCCCTGATGTTTTGGGGGGCATTATGTGGGGCCGACGTTCTCCGCTGGTGGTCACGGAAGGCGCCGTAACGGCTGTACGATACGTGAATGCCATCCTCCGACCGATAGTGCAACCATATCGGCAGCATATTGGCGAGGCATTCGTCGTTATGGACGACAATTCGCGCCCCCATCGTGCACGTCTTGTGAATGACTTCCTGCAGGATAACGACATCGCTCGACTAGAGTGGCCAATATGTTCTCCAGACATTAACCCTATCGAACATGCCTAGGATAGATTGAAAAGGGCTGTTTATGGACGAAGTGGCCCACCAACCACTCTGAGGGATCTACGCCGAATCGTCGTTGAGGAGTGGGACAATCTGGACCAACACTGTCTTGCTGATCTTGTGATAGCATGCCACGACGAATACAGGCAAGAGGACGTGCTACTGGGTATTAGACGTACCGGTGTGTACAGCAGTGCAGATCACAATCTGGACCCACACTGCCTTACTGAACTTGTGGATAGCATGCCACGACGAATACAGGCAAGAGGACGTGCTACTGGGTATTAGACGTACCGTTGTGTACAGCAGTGCAGATAACGACCTCTGAAGTTCTCGCTGTATGGTGGTACAACATGCAATGTGTGGTTTTCATCAGGAATAAAATGGGCTGAAATGATGTTTATGTTGATCTCTATTCCAGTTTTCTGTACAGGTTCCGGAACTCACGGAACCGAGGTTATGCAAAACTCTTTTTGATGTGTGTAAAACAAATGTTCGACCTGTTATTGAGTAATGTGCATCACTCTGGGACTCATACAGGGTTAAACCAATAACAGAGGTACACAAAATACAAAGAACAGCCACGCTTTCCGTCAAGGCATCGTCTAGTCAGTGCGAGAACGTTACGGAGATTCTCGACAAGTTTTAGTGTTAGACGCTTCAAGACAGGCATTTAGGAAGCTTACTATTGCAATTCCGAGACAGTACGTTGCGAAAAGTGTTAGGCGACGTATTGCTTCTTCCCCCATTCGTCTCGCAAAAAGACCGCAACGAGAGAAAATCAGAGATATTTGAGCTATTACGAAAGTTTGTGGCCAATCATTCTTGTCGCATGCCATTCACGAATGGAATAGGGAAGGGAGAAAATGTACGTAGTACCAAACGGACCCTCCGCCACGCACCGTAAAGTAGCTTGAGGACTGAAGGGATAAACTGTATCTGGTACCTGAAGTTCTGTCTGCCACGCACCCGGATTGTGGATTGAGGAATGTACATGTATATGTAGATGGCATGAAGTTGTGAATTAAAATTTCATTCAAACTTAATGTTCTTTTTTGTCTTTCTTCCAACAGGTTGAACAGCTCCCCAATTGCAAGTTTATGCAACACTCAGAAGGGATGTGTGTCGCCGGGATAAGATATACTTCGTCAGGGCATACTGCTTTAAAATTAATTGAATGAAGTGCAGTGTTCCCACAGTTTACGTAAATCAAGTTGAGCTTTGCTGAAACTCATTTACTGTGTCTTCTCCACGAAGTGATTCTTTTTCTGGATAACCAACTGACAGTCCTCCAATCGATACAGAAATATCAATGTCATGTGTCTCTTTACGCATTACTATATCCAAAAAAAGTATAATAGGGTGCCCCATTTATCTTGATCACCTCAAAAATAATTTTTCGATAAGGAAAATAAAAACAAATATGCTCAGCTGTTGCCTAGTTGCTAAGGAGACATTAACACATATGACAACGCTCTCTGTGTGTTATGAATAAATTAACAGCAGTACACTCTTTTCATTGAGCACCCTATAATTTTTATTCGGTAATCCACTATTATTGCCCAAGACACGTTTAGAAAATCTCAGAGTAGCATTCAATTAAAAATGGCGTTACTAAAAATGAAACACAAAACTTACACTGACTCTCCTGAAATTAGTACACAGTGCAGCCAGCGAGGATAACGTAACTCGTCTACTTGCAGGAGTTCACCGTAAGGATATGGAAACACAAAGGAATGCACACCCTCCATTAAGTCAACCAACTCCAGTTGGTTTGTACGCGTACAAAGAATGCTACCCAAAAGGAAGCACAAATGCTACTCTTCTATGGCGAGTGTAACTTTTCACTGTAAGTTGCAGAAGGTGAACGAGTTACGTTATCCCGGCTACATGCACTATGTGCCAGTGGAGAAGAGTAAGGTCGGTTTTGCATTAATTTTTTAATAATGTGATGTTTACGTGAATGGCACTCTGTTATATGTTTTTGAACAGGTCTTCAGGAGAGGAAGAGGATTAACGAATAAAAAAATGTAGGGTGCTATATAAAAAAGACTCACTGCTGCTCATTTACTCACAAAGAAAGAGATACAAGAAAGGCACTAATGCTTGTTAATGTCCCCCAGATAGCTAAACAACATTTACATGATACCAGTACATTTAACGTTCGTTAATTGGCTTCTTCAACCGATATATTATTGTGTGTGTGTGTGTGTGTGTGTGTGCGTGCGTGCGCGCGTGCGCGCGCGCGCGCGATCGATGTTGCCATGTTGTGGTAGTCACCTAAAAACTAAAACCACGTATTTCGTTTATAATTTACTTAAACGCTCGAACACAACTGATGTAATAACGCACTTCTCGCTTGCTCTATAGATGTTACATAATTTTTAATACTTACACTCTGACGGAAAAGAGATCGCAACAGAAAGAAGGTTCATGGCTCTGAGCACTATGGGACTCAACATCTTAGGTCATAAGTCCCCTAGAACTTAGAACTACTTAAACCTAACTAACCTAAGGACATCACACACACCCATGCCCGAGGCAGGATTCGAACCTGCGACCGTAGCAGTCCTGCGGTTCCGGACTGCAGCGCCAGAACCGCTAGACCACCGCGGCCGGCCAGAAAGAAGGAGTTGTACAATATAAACCAAAGTTGTTAGGTGAGTTTCTACATCTGAAAGATGTTGTCTATTCAAATTTCCTGCCAGCCGCGTAAGAGTGGCGTTAGTACCGTTGCTATGTGGATGCAAATGAGGTTCACTTGAAATACCGCTGTAACGGTCGTGAGTTTTACACTACTGGCCATTAAAATTGCTACACCACGAAGATGACGTACTACAGTTGCGAAATTAAACCGACGGGAAGACGATGCTGTTATATGCAAATGATTAATTTTTCAGAGCATTCACACAAGGTTGGCGCCGGTGGCGATACCTACAATGTGCTGACATGAGGAAAGTTTCCAACCGATTTCTCATACACAAATAGCAGTTGACCGGCGTTGCCTGGTGGAACGTTGGTGTGACGCCTCGTGTAAGGAGGAGAAATGCGTACCATCACGTTTCCGACTTTCATAAAGGTCGGAATGTGGCCTATCGCGATTGCGGTTTATCGTATCGCGACATTGTTGCTCGCGTTGGTCAAGATCCAATGACTGTTGGCAGGATATGGAATCGGTGGGTTCAAGAGGGTAACACGGAACGCCTTGCTGGATCCCAACGGCCTCGTATCACTAGCAGTCGAGATGACAGGCATTTTATCCACATGGCTGTAACGGATCGTGCAGCCACGTCCCGATCCCTGAGTCAACAGATGAGAACGTTTGCAAGACAACAACCATCTGCACGAACAGTTCGACGTCGTTTGCAGCAGCACGAACTATCAGCTCGAAGACCATGGCAGCGGTTACCCTTGACGCTGCAATCACAGGCAGGAGCGCCTGCGATGGTGTACTCAACGACGAACCTGGGTGCACGAATGGCAAAACGTCATTTTTTCGTATGAATCCAGGTTCTGTTTACAGCATCATGATGGTCGCATCCGTGTTTGGCGACATCGCGGTGAACGCACATTGGAAGCGTGTATTCGTCATCGCCATACTGGCGTATCACCCGGCGTGATGGTATGGGGTGCCACTGGTTACACGTCTCGATCAACTCTTGTTCGCGTTGACGGCACTTTGAACAGTGGAAGTTACATTTCAGATGTGTTACGAGCCGCGGCTCTACCCTTCATTCGAATCCTGCGAAACCCTACATTTCATCAGTATAATGCACGACCGCATGTTGCAGGTCCTGTGCGGGCCTTTCTGGATACAGAAAATGTTCGCCTGCTGCCCTGGCCAGCATATTCTCCAGATCTCTCACCAACTGAAAACATCTGGTCAATGGTGGCCGAGCAACTGGCTCGTTACAATTCGCTAGTCACTACTCTTGATGAACTGTGGTATCGTGTTGAAGCTGCATGGGCAGCTGTGCCTGTACACGGCATCCAATCTCTGTTTGACTCTATGCCCAGGCGCATCAAGACCGTTATTACTGCCAGAGGTGGTTGTTCTGGGTACTGATTTCTCAGGATCTATGCACCCAGATTGCGTGAAAATGTAATCACATGTCAGTTCTAGTATAATATATTTGTCCAATGAATACCAGTTTATCATCTGCATTTCTTCTTGGCGTAGCAATTTTAATGGCCGGTAGTGTACATTGAAGACGATTATGACATGTTAAAGTGGTTTTGCACAGATGAAAAAGTTGTACTGGTGATGACTGCTGTTACGTGATGTATTTTACTTGTCCCTGAAGAAAATGTGTCTAGTAAACCGTGCTTTATGTTTAGGAAATGTGGCATGTTATTAAAAATCGGCCCAACAAATTAAATCCAGATTGCTACTGTGATATACCGTTTATCAACAGCAACCATAAATTTTCTTAAATTGAGAAGTCTGAGAAGTTACAGTTGCGAATAACTAATGTTCTTCATATGGTATCTTTACACAAATAGTCATGTCTTAGATTTCAGGGACAGTATTTATTTAAGGTGTCTGTAGCTTCCTATTAATGACAAGCAGAATAACTCTTCTGGTTGAAACGAGTCTCTTTTTCTCTGTTTGTACTGAATATCTAGTTATTTTCCACGTACTGTAACAAGCGTTCTTGGAAACGTTAACTTTGTCTTCAAGAGACAGGAGAGAGAGAGAGAGAGAGAGAGAGAGAGAGAGAGAGAGGCGTTGCGTTTGTGCAGTGCGGCGCGGCGAGCCGTTTCGCGACGGTGCGACGTGTCAGCGAATACCGGTCATGATCGGTTATACGCGTAACTGGAGTCCGGACAACGTACATGATACGAGTACGTGACCGAGCAGCGCCATACGGTATGCACACGAGCTGCTCGGTCCTCCCTTCACCAGGTATGCCGTAACCCGTCAAACATAGAGCGTTTCAGTACTGTACTAAGGGTTTATTAGTAGTAAAGAATAAGCGTATTTAAACTTCATGTGTGATGCGGCATTTTTTCCACACATTTCTGTGTTTATGACGCCATATCTCTTGAAATATCTTTCATGCAATGATGTACGAATTTCTGTAGGTACATTCAGCGGTATATGTGGATACAGTCTGCGAAATATCTTGCGAATAGAGTTAGTAGCAGAGAAATAACAAAATTAAACGTCATGCATGATGTGGCAGTTTTTCACTTATCTCACTGCTCTCGACATCATATCTCACGACATACGATAGGTAGGTGGTTATTACCTCCACAGATACTGTTACCTGAAAGTAGGGGATATGTAAGCCAAGTTTCGCTGACATTGGTCCAGTGGTTTAAGAGGAGATTTGAAACATACATACACATTCACACATACATACGTACATAGGCACATACATTTTCATTATACGGTATGGTTTCTTTAATTAGATGACAAGAAACATATTATCTGTAACTGTGAACATCATTTTGTAAAATATTTTACTGTGGCTACGAGTTACGTCGTCTGTGACCCTATAGGGCATTTTTATAAATTCTAAGGAGATATTTTTATTTTATTTTAGTCGATATTGCAAATTTTCACTGCATTCTGGTTGCTTAACCTGCAAATTACACCATATGTGGCCCCATTTTCACTTGATTGTTTATTATGTTTTGAAGTTTGAGCCGATTAAGACCGAAAAATGGTTTTATTTATTGCTTTTGTCATTGCGTAGTTAGTAATGCTGTCATTAAAATAAAGGAACACTTGTTTTGACAGTAAACACGTTGGTCCTTTGAGAGCACCGCTACAAGCGTTTCTGGCGCTTTTACCTCTTATCTGCTGGTGTCTTTGTGTATCCCTTCTATCTGTACTGTTCAGCGTTGTTTGTTTATTATGTATTCAACTATCCGTATTACCATTGTGGCTTGTCTGCTATGGCTATTTCCAAGCATGCGTATGTAAGTCTATTTTAATTACTTATGAAGATGGTATGTAACCTTTCATGTAACGTTTCGTATAATAGGAACTAATGCCTATATTCATGCCTCACTAGCATAATTATTTAAAAACTACTGTAGCTTCGTTTTTATAGGATGATTAAAAATGGATATAAAGTCCGGAACACTTCACCGCCATTAACTAAATGCTACTTCTTACTGCGACTTTCGACGGAATTCCAACCATTTCAGTGAAAGGAAAGTTGCTGACCTATTTCACCTGCAGCATACTGGCGGTCCGTAAAAACCATGTTAGTTAGTTACTCAGTTAAATTTCCCATTGATCGTTTGAACGATTTTTTAATGTAAATGATGCGCAACGAGTCACTTTACAGGATATATATATATATATATATATATATATATATATATATATATATATATATATATATTTAATTGAATGCTACTCTGAGATTTTTTAAACATGTCTTGGGCAAAATTAGTGGATTACCGAATAAAAATTATAGGATGCTAAATGAAAAGAGTGTACTGCTGTTAATTTATTCGTAACACACAGAGAGCGTTGTCATATGTGTTAATGTCTCCTTAGCAACTAGGCAACAGCTGAGCATATTTGTTTTTATTTTCCTTATCGAAAATTTTTTTTTGAGGTGGTCAGGATAAATGCGGCACCCTATTATACTTTTTTTGGATACAGTAATGCGTAAAGAGACACATGACATTGATATTTCTGTATCGATTGGAGGACTGTCAGTTGGTTATCCAGAAAAAGAGTCACTTTGTGGAGAAGACACAGTAAATGAGTTTCAGCAAAGCTCAACTTGATTTACGTAAACTGTGGGAGCACTGCACTTCATTCAATTAATTTTAAAGCAGTATGCCCTGATGAAGTATATCTTATCCCGGCGACACACATCCCTTCTGAGTGTTGCATAAACTTGCAATTGGAGAGCTGTTCAACCTGTTGCAAGAAAGACAAAAAAGAACATTAAGTTTGAATGAAATTTTAATTCACAACTTCATGCCATCTACATATACATGTACATTCCTCAATCCACCATCCGGGTGCGTGGCAGACAGAACTTCTGGTACCAGATACAGTTAATCCCTTCACACCTCAAGCTACTTTACGGTGCGTGGCGGAGGGTATAATATATAATATATATGATTATTCATAACATCAATGAACATATTATTTTAGTCCTACTCACGAAACAACAAATTCCTTTTCTATGCAAAACTATCTGTTTTTAATAGGGAGTCGTCCATGGAATACAAGGAGGTGTCCTGGAGAAAAGATTTAGGATAAATTTAAAACTTCCTTTCCTCCTCATTTGTAAAATTCATTTTTGATCTAAAAGCTGTTTACTAATTAGTGGCCGGCCGGAGTGGCCGAGCGGTTCTAGGCACTACAGTCTGGAACCGCGCGACCGCTACGGTCCCAGGTTGGAATCCTGCTTCGGGCATGGATGTGTGTGATGTCCTTAGGTTAGTTAGGTTTAAGTAGTTGTAAGTTCTAAGGGACTGATGACCTTAGAAGTTATGTCCCATAGTGCTCAGAGCCATTTGAACCATTTTTGAACTAATAAGTGATAGTCGATACTCCGATTTTTGGAACCGGGCTTTGAATCGCAACGCTGATAGTACGTATAGTGTTTAAGACGATTTGAAGTTTGTTCACTGGTGCCGAATTGAGCTCACGTTAATGGCAGGCTTAGTTCTCGATCTCTACTAAGTTTAAGGGTATTGACTTAGTGTCGATATTGGTTTGTACCCAATATGTGCTTCGCAATAGGAACCAGCGTAGTTTGTGTGAGACTACGACTTAAAACATACAGTTTTAGCTATAAAAAAGACTTAATAATATATATTACAAGGTGTTTGTGTAAGTACATAATGATTCTAACTTAAACCCTTGTTGACTCTGTTATATTATACTTACCTACGGTGTAGGCAGTTGTTAGCTTATAATGATGTTGATACTCAATATGAGCTTTAAACTATACAGGCGGTGAAACTTGTGGTCTGTGATCTAAAACTTACACCCTGACGTTTCCATCGTTCGCCAGGATCAATAAATGAAATCTCAGAACGATTCACAGAAGTCTCAGTGTTGCTGCTCTCAATTTTCTCGGTCACGCAAGCTGAGTAGCACGCGATCTCTACTCTTCCGCCATTCAAGAGGAGAACCTAACGCCCTTCGAAGTCACCTGAATTTGGAAAACTGTGTCAGTCACATAAATGTAAGATATTAACTCCCTGACAGTCTGTCCGCATCAGCGACATTTTAGAAGTACCGGCGTAGAGTGGAATACGAGCAAAACTCCCACAGAGCAAGTTCATAATACTTTGGCAAGTTTCCGAAATCACGTAAGTGTAGACTTCGTCCATCTCGGAAGAATTTATTCTATTTATTAATGTCCCCATCCGATGGACGGAACGCCTCAACCGTGTTACATATCCTCACTTCGTGTATGACTGCAGAGAGCTTGGGAAACTAATCATGGACGTAAGCGCTATGACTGGTGATCATCAACTTTACGCCACCACCCCCCCCCCCACCCACCCCCTCCATTCTGCCGCAAAAGTGAGGAGAAAGCAGCGCACAGCACTTTGTGGTATTCCCAGGCGATTATTCATCCTGCTACTTACTACACCCAACATTCCTTATTTTCGAGCATCTCACGATAGCCCGTGTACTGAATGAGGCAAGGGCACTATTGGTAATTTGATAAATATGAATATTTAGTTGACGGTGTAGCTTTTGAACAAACGTAATGCAAAAGACGTCCTGATGAAATATTTAGGATACTGCATTCACGGAAGTAACTGTACCACAGAAAAACCGTTGCTGTAAAAGGTAGATGCCTCGCACGCTTGTAATGATCGTGTTTTCAGGTTGTTATCTATAAAACATTTATATTGGCAAAACAATGTGAAACCTGCAATAAACAGTGAGTAAAAGAATCTCTGCAAAATACTCAGCTTCAAGTGTCGTGATATACGTGGCACTGTAGCCTATGACCTACAAGCTAAATACCCTAATACACTGACAGTGGCCGGCCGATGTGGCCGTGCGGTTAAAGGCGCTTCAGTCTGGAACCGCGTGACCGCTACGGTCGCAGGTTCGAATCCTGCCTCGGGCATGGATGTTTGTGATGTCCTTAGGTTAGTTAGGTTTAATTAGTTCTAAGTTCTAGGCGACTGATGACCTCAGAAGTTAAGTCGCATAGTGCTCAGAGCCATTTGAACACTGACAGTGAACTACTGAAGTTACGAGGGGTGTTCAGTTGGTAACAAAGCACATACTTTTTTCTCGAGCACTTTCGGTTGAAAAAATACGGAATTTGCTGTGGGACATAGTGGAATATTCCTGTTTCAGCCCCTATAGTTCCCTGAAGCCCCATTAGGTGGTGGTGCTATACAAAGAATTCAAAATGGCGTCCCTAACGGAGGTGCGTTCCAAGCAGAGACCGGTCGTTGAGTTCCTTTTGGCGGAAAACCAGGACATTGCAAATAATCACAGGCGCTTTCAGAATGTCTACTGAGGCCTGATAGTGAACTAAAGCACTGAGTCATTGGGCGGCGAGTCTGTTATCGTTTCAACAAAGTCGAGCATACCTTTCTGATCTCCCTTGCCGACCGGCAGCACACAACTGAGACTTATATGGTATTGGAACGTGCGGACACTCTCATTCTAGGTGGAAGATGGATCACAATCGAACACCTCGTTACTCAACTGAATGTCTCAGTTGGCAGTGCTAACACACTAGTTCACCAGGTGTGCCAGCTGATTTCCTCGCCGCCTAACAGAACACCATATAGATCAACGAAGGACCATCTGTGAGGAAATGCTTGCGCGTTATGAGGCTGATCGAGACACGTTTTTGCAGATGGTCTTCACAGGCGATAAAACATGGGTTCATCACATCGAACCGTAAACAGAACCGCAACCCATGGGCTGGCGACACATCACCTCTCCATCACAACTCAAGGCCTCGCACAAGACTGCTCACTCGATGATGATGATGATTATGTTTGGTTTGTGAAGGCGCTCAACTGCGCGGTTATCAGCACCCGTACAAATTTCCAATCTTTGTTCAGTCCAGGCTCGTCACTTACGTGAATGATGATAAAATGATGAAGAAAACAACAAACACCCAGTTCCCGAGCAGAGATGGTCACTCGAGAAGAGCTCACAAAACTTCATTGGACTGTTCTACCTCATCCACCCTATAGTTCGTATCTTGCTTATTCACTTCCATCTGTTTGACCTGATGAACGATGCACTCCGCGGGAAGCAGCACATGGATGATTGGGAGGTTATTGATGTAGCAAGACGTTGGCTCTGACATCGCCCATTGGAGTGGTACCATGCCGGGATACAGGCCCTCCCAGCAAGTTGACGTATGGCCATCGCACTGAACGGATATTATGTTGAAAAATATGTATTTGAAGTCAAAAGAGTGGGGAATAACATGATGTATTGGAATCCTGTATAAAACCGAAGAGCTTTCATAAAAAATTGTTGAACGTTCCTCCTATAGAGATATATGAGATAACTGAAGGCTGCCCTGCCCCACACACTGGTCAGGGCACTGCTGTCTAGGACGACCCCTTCACACCACACAACACACACACACACACACACACACACACACACACACACAGGAAAACACAGTCACAATGAGAATACATGTGTGGTCAATTTTCTTTTAGTTTTATTACCAGAATTGGTATAGGTTTTACATTCGCCTCTAGGATACAATTCGCATCTCATTATTTTTCGCCATCCAATGATGTGCACCATCGCCAATTACAAATGACCAGACTGCAGAGGCGTATACGTGTCCACTCTGAATAAAATTGGGAAAAAATTTCCACTATTTTACTGTGATCACCGCAGAATGTCCTCGTTATTTCGAAACCGTCAGCGGAGTAAAGAAAAAGCAAAAATTTAAACTCCAAATAAAAAACATCTATGTTAAGCAATTTCTTTCAGCTTGATGGACAAATTACATGATATGAGGGCGTTTCCAAACAGCTGTCCGAAGATAATGGCCTATACAGTTGATATCATCTTCCACAACAACGGGATTGCAGATGTCTTGGTGTTCTGTTTAGAAGAGCATTGTTTCCTCATTTTGCAGTCATGTACATGATTACAGTTCCACTGTTGACCATCACCAGTGGGTGCTGTTCACAACATGCACAATGTAGCAGATATAAAGAGGTACTGTTATCTTACTGGTGAAAAAAAAGAAAGAAAGAAAAAAAAGAAAACCTGTGGAGGGCCTCACACCATATGAAAATACGATGAGTTTGTAGAATTGAGAAATACTGACCTCCAAATTTAATACTATGTTCCACAGTGACAAGTAGCAAATATCCAGTGTTATGCCAATGCTCTATTCATCTTAACCAAGTGCTGTCAGTCAATCATTATGTGGTAATCAACAGCATACCAGTGGACGGATGGGATGGAAAAGACATTACTGATGTTGGAAGATATACCGTAATGTGCACTGCAGTTGATGGAGCGATCAGTTTTAGTAATTGTTGTTTCATAATTTCTTTATCAGCCAATGATACAGCGGAATGCTTTAAAATTTTTTCATCATCGCTAAATCACCCCTCCACTACTTTGTAAGTACCATATACTAGATTGCGAGTGAAGATATATGACTGTGGAGTACGTCCATTTGGTCATGTACATCAAAGTATGCCAGTTGTATAATTTCAACGCCACCCCATGACACACCAGAATGCTTCCCAATTTCTGTATCATCACTAATTCACCGCTCCTGTAATTTGCAGGTACCATATAGTAGGTTATAAGTGCAGATATATGACTGTGCAGTATGTCCATTCGCCCATATACACCAAAGTATACAAGACAGCATCCTATACCGAGCAATTAGGTTATCTACATATTTCCAGTGCATCGATCATAGTGCAGAATTTACGATTATGACTGGCCATCTTCCCCTCTGTGGATGGACATCACCGACGATAAAGTTGGAGACTGACAGATCCCTTCCACATTGTCCTCTACCAATCGTCCCTGCACCACCAGTCTTATCCACACTATCCATCCAAAAGCACAAGATCTCTCCAGATACGTACATGTCGAGGAGGGCAGCACCTCCTATCGGTGTGTAGTGGACATGAGAGTGTTCCGGTGATATAACAGATGGTTAAGATGAGACAAGTGGTTTATACATGATGGAGCTCCAGGCAGATGGGGTTTGAAACATGTCACATAAATCACCCATTTCATCAATTCTGAAGCTCTGTTCCACAGCCTGGAATCAGTTCCAGGAACGTACTGGCATGAGAGGAGTGATCATAGAGCATAAACACTCACTCATATGGTTACACGGTTTTGCACCTAAATATGCTATATTGTTAAAGCCATATGGTTTGTGAAGTGTTAGTTGTGTGTTTGAAACGCTCTTAGTACTCTAATGCAGGATATATTTGTCAAACATCAGACATACAACCACCCCGCAAGATTCCTAGCCCAATTACTATGGTGACAAACTTGAAAATTATAAAACTACTTCCTTATACACTACTGCGGTGTCCTAGGAAGGCATCATCAGTGTATTTCTGCTGCCCAAGCTGCTTATAAATCAACTAGAGTGAGGTCAGACAGTTGCTCTGTCTCTTTGGAAATTAATAGATTTTATATACCTTTTTTTTTGTCAGTAACGTATGTACCCTGAATCACACTTCCCCGTCAGTTGTGCTTATTATTATTGGTAGTAGTATCTGTTTTGATTGCTGCCGCTATGTCTCATTAGGAAATAGAGCGAGGAAAAACCGATATGAATATTTTCGCTAACTGATAAATTGAGGTATCACTCACGCGCTGCTGCGCGAATATGCACATGAAGAAGCAGCGACTTCTTACAAGGGAGTAAGCACCACAATCAGTATCCAAAGGAGATGTAACGGTCTTATTGCTATTTACAGCAGTATACCCACAGCTCTGGTAGCATTCCTCTTTCACAAAGAAGTCCTGGTCTCATGTTAGGTAGTTTTAGTCGTGTATAGGATAATATAGCACTTTCATCATAACACCCCCCTCACACTATTAAAGGTGATGTGTGTGGCATAGGTCCGCTCTCCTACAGAACACTCTAGGGAATGGCTTAAGTCTGATAAATGCATTGATTCTTCTCCTTAATTCCTAAGGAATAACATTGTTTGCGAGAACCAACCGTACTTCGGTAACATCTATATTCGGCTACATGTGTGAGAACACAATTATTGATTCAGATATATATGTTTTGCCTACTTTAATACAGCGTCTCTGTGTAATACTTATGTCGCCATTTTTGACGTATGTGTAACAAAGACACACGTAGTTTACAGGGCGAGGGTTACAAGCGAATGCAGCCAAAGCGTAATTTTGAAGCTTTCCTTGATCTTGAGTGTTTGGGTACTCACAATCCACTTCAATTCCTCGCATTTCATGGTGCTTTTTCTCTAATTTTATGTATTCTCAGTCAATTTACGAAATTTTACAAGTCTTTCTCACGATTTTACATATTTCGTCCTATTTCGCTCAGTTTACGTATTCTCCATAATTTGTTGTAATTATACGAGGTTTTCCATGATTTGTACTGATTTTACGCCATTTTTCCATATTTTTTTGATATTTTTCCGTGTTTATATGGTCATATTGCCGGTATACCCCTGCGCTGTTTGATTTTATACGAGGATATTTGCGTGTCCTATACACCAGCCTACTAAAAGTTTTAAGAGTTCCCCCATTCCCGCTCATCTACTTTCATGCATTTTGAATAGGAAGTCCATGATGAGTGTAATAACACTCACATCATAGATGAGACTCATCGAGTGGTGCACACTGGAAATTCGTAGTCTGGAAACAAACCCGCGTACTGCTTCAGCACATCAAAGAGAATATGTGCAGACTCATGTTGCGACGTTCTCCTTGGAAACTACACTCCTGGAAATGGAAAAAAGAACACATTGACACCGGTGTGTCAGACCCACCATACTTGCTCCGGACACTGCGAGAGGGCTGTACAAGCAATGATCACACGCACGGCACAGCGGACACACCAGGAACCGCGGTGTTGGCCGTCGAATGGCGCTAGCTGCGCAGCATTTGTGCACCGCCGCCGTCAGTGTCAGCCAGTTTGCCGTGGCATACGGAGCTCCATCGCAGTCTTTAACACTGGTAGCATGCCGCGACCGCGTGGACGTGAACCGTATGTGCAGTTGACGGACTTTGAGCGAGGACGTATAGTGGGCATGCGGGAGGCCGGGTGGACGTACCGCCGAATTGCTCAACACGTGGGGCGTGAGGTCTCCACAGTACATCGATGTTGTCGCCAGTGGTCGGCGGAAGGTGCACGTGCCCGTCGACCTGGGACCGGACCGCAGCGACGCACGGATGCACGCCAAGACCGTAGGATCCTACGCAGTGCCGTAGGGGACCGCACCGCCACTTCCCAGCAAATTAGGGACACTGTTGCTCCTGGGGTATCGGCGAGGACCATTCGCAACCGTCTCCATGAAGCTGGGCTACGGTCCCGCACACCGTTAGGCCGTCTTCCGCTCACGCCCCAACATCGTGCAGCCCGCCTCCAGTGGTGTCGCGACAGGCGTGAATGGAGGGACGAATGGAGACGTGTCGTCTTCAGCGATGAGAGTCGCTTCTGCCTTGGTGCCAATGATGGTCGTATGCGTGTTTGGCGCCGTGCAGGTGAGCGCCACAATCAGGACTGCATACGACCGAGGCACACAGGGCCAACACCCGGCATCATGGTGTGGGGAGCGATCTCCTACACTGGCCGTACACCACTGGTGATCGTCGAGGGGACACTGAATAGTGCACGGTACATCCAAACCGTCATCGAACCCATCGTTCTACCATTCCTAGACCGGCAAGGGAACTTGCTGTTCCAACAGGACAATGCACGTCCGCATGTATCCCGTGCCACCCAACGTGCTCTAGAAGGTGTAAGTCAACTACCCTGGCCAGCAAGATCTCCGGATCTGTCCCCCATTGAGCATGTTTGGGACTGGATGAAGCGTCGTCTCACGCGGTCTGCACGTCCAGCACGAACGCTGGTCCAACTGAGGCGCCAGGTGGAAATGGCATGGCAAGCCGTTCCACAGGACTACATCCAGCATCTCTACGATCGTCTCCATGGGAGAATAGCAGCCTGCATTGCTGCGAAAGGTGGATATACACTGTACTAGTGCCGACATTGTGCATGCTCTGTTGCCTGTGTCTATGTGCCTGTGGTTCTGTCAGTGTGATCATGTGATGTATCTGACCCCAGGAATGTGTCAATAAAGTTTCCCCTTCCTGGGACAATGAATTCACGGTGTTCTTATTTCAATTTCCAGGAATGTATAAGTCTGGCACAGTTCTCCACATTCACCTGATTTCCACTCTACTGTGTAGGGGTAGGCACAAGGAAGTTGACACGTGTACACAGTTGATTTCTGCTGCTGCTCTGTTTTTTTTCCGCATGAATATATGCTCCTATTGCTTACCAGATGAACTTCGCCACTTTTGTTTACACCATACAACTCTGAGACGGCCCCGCAACCATGTCAGGACATCTACAAACGGTAGATTTCGAGTATTTTTTTAATCCTAGTATAAGTTATTCGTTTGTAGACAGTGTGTTGACTGCACTCAGCATACTGGAAAGTGAGAGTTTTCCCTCCCCACACCTTCAGAGCGCGCACCCGGCCATCCTGATTTAGGTTTTCCGTGATTTCCCTAAATCGTTTCAGGCAAATGCCGAGATGGTTCCTTTGAAAGGGCACGGCCGATTTCCTTCCACATCATTCCGTAACCCTAGCTTGAGCTCCGTCTCTAATGACCTCGTTGTCGACGGGACGTTAAACACTAAACACCACCACCATCCAACCGAACCGATCACTGACTGTAAATAGTTTTGTTCGGCTACTTGGAGACCAATTGCTGCTCTTCACCGACTTCGTGCTCCCAAGAAAGATGGAATTTTTATGCGTGACAATACGCCATGTCACCTGGCCACTATTGTTTGCGATTGATTTTAAGAATATTCTGCACAATTCGAGTGAATGATTTGACCACCCAGATCGCCTGAAATGAATCCTAACGATCGTTTATGGGACATAATCGAGACTTCAGTTCGTGGACATAATCCTGCATCGCCAACACTTCCGCAATTATGAACGGCTCCATATTTCTACAGGGAACATCCAAAGATTTTTTGAGCCTATGCCATGTCGAATTGATGCACTACGCCGTGCATAAGATGGTCCGAAACGATGTCAGGAGATGTCCTCTGACTTTTGTCACATCAGTGTATAAAAAAAAAAAATCTTTATTCTGACTAGTGTTTCAATCAGTAGTTTGAGGGTTTCCATGTGCCATGTGCTTATGATCTTTTTTAATTACAAGTCGTGTTGAATGATGGTAGAGCCACTCCTCCCGAATTAATTCAATTCATTAAGTAATCCATTGTGCAATACCTGCCATTAATTTCCCGTGATCCTATGGGAGGGTGACGGGGGGAATCTGACTGTCGGGAAGGTCACCCGGTATAGGTCAGTCTCTCATCCACAAGGATAGGTCGACTGCTCTGCAGCAACCTCAAAATATCACCAAAAGTAAAACATGGGTAATGGAAAGTAATGAAATTAAATTATGGGTGTTGAGGAAATAAGATTAAAACATTAGATGAAAAAGGTGTATAAGGATTTGAAAAGCTGTATATCTGACGGCCAATATCCTCCTCCATCCTTTACCGTTCCGTCTCCAATGACCAATTTTTCGACTGGACGTTACAGCCTTATCTTCCTTTTATCTGACATATGCATCTTGTCCCGTAGTGTGGCCCCGTTTAAGTCGCTAGCGAACGGTCAGACACTCTATTAAAGTCTCCTTCGATGGTTGATTTGGGGGAGGGGACCAAACAGTGAGATCATTGGTCCCATCTGGTTAGGGAAGGAAGTCGGCAGTGCCCTTTCAAAGGAGCCATCCCGGCATTTGCTTGAAGCGATTTAGGGAAATCACGGAAAAACTTAATCAGGATGGCCAGACGCGTGTTTGAACCGTCGTCCTCCCGAATGCGAGTCTAGTGTGCTAACTGCAGCGCCACCTCGCTCGGTTTAAAGTCTCCTTCTGCTATTTGCACCCATTTCTCGTGTTTGTAGGCGACTCTAGGAATTTAATAAGTACAATTTACCTGTTGTTTTTTGATCATACAATGTAATAACGAAATCATAAACGCAGTCTCTCTGGAACAGAACCTGAGGATGTCTCAGGGAAGATAAAATTACTAATCTTGGCCTCCCTAAATTATTCCACTGCTGAAAGCCTTATTACATCTCCTACTTTTAATCTTAGGCTGGTATTGGTGAATCCTGAGATAATTAATCGTAGAACAGAAAAAGAAGTAATAACGTTCATTGAAAGAAAGACAACTGTACTTTATGGAAACTTTGTGACTCGACGTGTATTCGTTTCCATTCTTCTAGCGTCAGTTTATCGCTGATCTTCTTTTCTCTGTATACTGGGCCTCCTTACCTCTCCCTACACCCCTCCCACTCGCTCAGCTTTGGATGCTTTCTCGGCCTGGCTTCTGTGTCTATTATCTTGTTTATTAAAACACACTATTTCTCTTGAAAGACGGAAGAAATTTACTGTCGTAACTGTTTGATTTATTTCAAATTAAATCATAAGGAAGATTTATCATTTCGCGGATCATAAAAAAGGTACTTACATACAGTAAAACCCATTTTCATCGCTATACGTATGTTAATACACTCTTAAAATGTAAAATAACTTCTCTTTCATGGATATCCTCTATGTCTCTCTTTCTTACAATTGCGAAATCTATGCTTCTTTGTAAATAGAAAGAATTTTGCTATTTAACACAGAACATAATGGGTAGAATTATTTCCTTTTAGTAAGAAATAAAATATAGAGGACCCTGCAATCTGTAAACTGGTCTTAATATCTCTAATTCAGGGGTATCACACTCGTCCGGAATTCGCGAAATGGTTTTGATAACCTAGTTTTCTCAGAGATCATGGGGTAATGTTGTATGTCTACAGTTCACTTCGGCTAAACCCGGTATTTGTGGTGATATCACACAGTATACGTGTTGGCCTGACAGCCAAAGTACCATGTTGTTTTTCCGACCATGGTATCGCTTTTTTTCTGGTGTCAGAAATTCTTGTATCTTGCCATATTGCGTTGCCGTCCCCAATAGTGATGCAAGTGTTTGCTGTGTCCACTCGCCGGTTCCACGAGCGTGGTGACATGTGAATATGAACCGTTGCTAACTGAAGTACAAATTTCATTACATTGATAGATCATTAAAGTGTTTTGTGGTTGTGAGTTGCTTCTGTCCAGTTGAGCCTACTCTCGTTCTTCCTGATCCTGTAATAGGTCTGGATTTTTTACTGAGATTAGTCTTCGCATCTCTTTTCCTATATTTCCGCCTTTGACCTACTTCTTCCTAGTAACCTTAGCTATTGTACTTTCTTTCCTCCCTTACTATTGTTCGCAGACAATTGGTGTTCGGCATGGGATATTGCTTCCTGGTCATACATTTTAATGCCTTCAATTTCGCTTTCCCCTAGGTCACTATTGAAAGTTGGTGGGGGATGTTTGTTCATATCCTTTGTTTCTCTTCGTTACTACACGCATAATTTTCCTCTTAGATTTTTCAGCTGAAACTTGACTCGAATTTTCTCTACAAGCATAGTCAGTTGTGTCCATCTGTGATTCCGCTGGATCTATCATCGATCTAGTTTGAAGACCTGGCTCCGGAACACCACCAATCGCGTCACCCGGAATGTCTTCCATCGCTAAATTTTCTGAGTTGTTTTTTGTAAACTTGAGATTGAAATGTATCTTTGACTGTGGAATTGTTTACAGTTCACTGACTCGATACTGCTAGTATCAGCTATCCTGTCATATTGAGCTCTAATATCAACCTGGGCTTGATTGCTGGGTAATGGATCAGTATTTCCTACAGTATTTCTAAATCGTTTTGACTCTTCCCACGTTCGTTTCGAACATTTTGAACATCACTACTGTACTTAGTCAGATATTTAACAGTCTCGGAATCATTACCAGCACCATAATTACTTTCAGCTGGTGTGGCACTGCTTGCTCTACACATTGCTGCAAGGGAGATCTGAAGATAAAAGTTTACTCTGAGTTAGGCTGACTGCAGTGTGAAGTGTTTTTCTAGGACAACATTCTTTAACGTTGTCTTTTTCATTGCACAAGATGCATGCCGCAGGAATATCCATGTATGTAATGTATGCCTGATAGCCCCAAATACTGATTACAGACTGTGTCGGTTTTTAACTTCAGCCCTATTTCTGCAATGTATGCTTGATAGACCCAATACCCATTACTGACGGGGTCCGCTTTTTAGCTTCCATTTTAATATATCTTATTACTTTTGGGGCGAGGAATAGATAAAAATCTGCCCAGACTTCGTTCTGATTTGCAAGAACTTTTATATGAGTCAGCAATTTCAGTTTCAGTACTTCGTTTAGAACCTCCATAGGGATTTGTCAAGTGGCCTTACACTGCATAGAAAGACGCTGTAACTACCTGTAACTCAAAGTTACCCATACACTCACATATTATTTGCTCGTACAGTATGAGTATGGTTTGAGATGGTAGATCAAACTCTTCAGTATTAAGCTAAACACTGTCTATTCGATTTGTTGTTATTTTCATGTAGGTAGTTAGCAAGCTTTTAATTTTGAGAGAGACTGGTAGCTCGCTGTCCATGGTCAATTCCAGATTCACAGTCTTCTCCTGAGGTTAGGTCTGCATAGCCGTTTATACTTTTCCACACATGCCATATCACATCTATAATCTAGGTTTAAATTAAGTTTCACAAAAGAGAAAACTATCAAAATGGTCTGCAGTGACCCACAATTATCTTTAATTACTTATCTAACTTGTCATAAATTACAGTGGCTTCTCAACAACTATATAACACAAGAGTCACCACGTTTCAGATTTTTACTTCGAGTGGCAAATGTGAACACCATGAGCTTTAATTGACGATCGACACTAGTATTATGGAAAAATGGGGGTGTAACAAATGAGACTTCTGCAGTTCTGAGTGAAGCTTTATGCGCTGTTATGCAGCATCGCGTGCGTTCATTACCTTGTCGGTGTTCGTCAGGGGGCGGAGGATAGCACAGCTCCACTCACCTCGCCGTCTCGGAAGCAACTCTCTCCTAACTTCTCCTTACTACAATGTACCGAAGTTGGTTTAAAAAAACTATCTGGCTGTGTTTTCATCTGACCAATCAGGGTCGCAATGTTAACCTTAAGCTCCGCCTACAAAAATTCTGTCTATCCAATGAGAAACGTTATACTTTTCGTGGTGGGGCAATGTTTTTGAAGTTTGCAATGTAACAGAGACGCGAAAAAGTCTCACGCTAAAACTTGCAGCTGATGTGGTCCTTTTAGTGTTATTGTAAGATCTTTACTGTTCTTCTGGAGGGCTTTATCTTTTAACATTGCTGGGGGGTGCTCCTGTCGTAACAGAGACGCGAAAAAGTCTCGCGCTAAAACTTGCGGCTGGGGTAGCCCTTTTTGTGTTATCGTAAGACCTATACTATTCTTCTGGAGGGCTCTAGCTTTTAACATGGGCTGGGGGGTGGTCCTAGCGGTTAGCTGGCGACGTGCGTGTCCATCCCTTATCGTATGGCCTTCCAGCTCAACACGGTTCTGCTCTCGGCTTCTGTTCTCGTTTCTCACCTCGGAACTACATCTGTCTCACGGTGGGAAGGTATGACATGCATTTAGGCGTTCTTGTGTTAGTCTGTGGTATTCCATTTGCTCACTCGTTACTCATATTACTTTGGTTAATTTAATGTCAAGATTTATTCGGAGCTATGTGACGTACTACTGGATTTGCTTATCATGTAAGGATTTTCATGGAAGGTCTTGGATTTGCCTTACACCTTACACACACACTAAGGAAAGTATAAAGATTGTCACCCCCTGTGTAACACAGATGTGTCATGGATGCTACGCGAGGCGACACGAATATCACCCTACCTCGACATTATTGCACTTGGCCTTCCGTGCTCGTTGTCAAAAACACGCGGTGGCGTGCAGAAAAGAAGTACTGTGATGAATAAGAAAATCGTATCGCATTGGTAATGGTTTCAAGACAACTGTGCATATAATATCAAGCTGTCCAGTGTGTCCCCATGAAATATTATAACAACAACTCACGATAACCTAACCGATGTTCCCACACTCCCAGGTGCAATAATAATGTGGTCAACTCTTAGCAAACACTGGCAGCAATACACACAAGTAAATTATGCGTGACTGGCAGCTGCGACCGCCAGAGCAGAACTGGGTCTCGAGAAGAAATAGGTGTTTCGGGTGATTGGGAAGAGGCAAGTGTAATACCCGTTATAGAAAAGGAATTTGGTACAGATGCGCGGAAATATGATGTGCGAACCCAAACTCCACCGATAAAATTTCGTGGATTGTTTAGGTGTATTTTCTGAGTATTCTGGTGTATCGGACCCATGGTATCCGGAGTCTCGTTACGGTGTAATAACGTGATTATGATTTAAACGATTTTTAACCGAGTTATTTTCGGTTCTGTGAAAATAGCTCCGCAGCAGTGAAGTAGCTTGTAATATGTAATCACCGTACAACACAAAACACAGAATAATGCAAGAACCCTCAGATGATGTAGTAGCGTAATGAGGTTACTTTCTGTGCGTCACCAGCTCAGCATAGCATCTTTGTACTACTATTCTGTTACACTCAATGAACCCATACACGAAGTGCATATCGGTCAAACATTCATCAGTAATCCTATCCATACTGCCGTGAATCAATGTAAATATTCAATAAACACTGCAGTAAAACAAACCCTAGGCGGAAGGGAGCAATAATGTGTGCAACCTATAGGCCGAAGAGTAAAGTGGACATTACTTTTATCAACAACAAGTGTGAATGGAGAAAGTTTGTTTCTAAACAAGACGTACAGCGAATAACATCTGTACTGTTGTGTAGATAATGTCAGTGCACTTATCATAGAATTATTAATGAGTTTATTGCATTAAACGACACACAATTACTCTTTTACAAGCCACTACAGACAAAGGGTCCCTTATACCAAAATACCTAGAAGTTATTCGCTAACATCCTCCCAAATTGTGTCGACGACTTCGAGTTGACCCTGTAGACATTTAAATCTGTTTCAGAATTATAGAAGACGCTTAAGGCTTGTGGATCATGCCTTTTTTGGAATCTGAATATCTTTGTAAAAATCGACTTCGAGTCCACCATCTTCATGAACTAAAGTCACTCGGTTTATCTGCGGGATTAAGAATTCCGTAGATAACGACGCCAGGCTCAATGACGTACGGTGGGCATTTGATTCGGTTCTTTACTGTTACTTAATGAACGAAATAATTTGTAACAGACCGTCACAAGTAAACTCGCCGTTTTTTACGTGACGTGTGTTTTTTTACACATCTTGATACGTGCCAGTTGCAACAGTGCAAGAACGTTGGTAAATACTTTGAGAAAAATGACGTGTTGTACTACCTAAAATAATCTTGTCAAAACTTAAGTGTCCGACTGGATTAAAACAAGTTTTTTCAGTGATTTGCTTAAAATCGTTTCGGGGCATCTATGCCACCATCAGTATGTCCTTCTTTACTTCGTATCTAAATTTTAAACAATCCTTTTAAAAATAACAGTCTAACAAAACGTGTAACATAATTTTAGTGACGCTGTAAGGTTAAAATATCGTTTTAAAGTCTCAGACATGAAACAAAGTACAAATGCTATGATAATAACGCAGGTGCGCTAAAACATGTTTGGGTGAACCAGTTGTGTTTTCAATCTCTGTTGTTCCATAGTGGACACTGGACTGCAGACGATTAAATATTCACCAAAGAAAGATCGTCAAGCAGCAGTTACTGCAGCAGTTTCGGCATCCCACAAATACCATCTTCAGGCGCTTATACACTCCATGTTTAGACAACGACGTCTATCGACACTTGCATAAGTGGAACCATCAGTATCTGGATTCTGTGAATTCGTTTCTGTAATGTTTACTCTGAAGACTTGACAACACGTGATGACTGGGTGTTGTGTGCTGTCCTTACGTTGGTTAGGTTTAAGTAGTTCTAAGTTCTAGGGGACTGATGACCATAGATGTTAAGTCCCATAGTGCTCAGAGCCATTTTTTTGAACTTGACAACAGCCGCGCGTAGTGGCTGCGCGGTTAGAGGCGCCATGTCACTGACTACGCGGCCCCTCCTGCCGGAAGTTCGAGTCCTCCCTCGGGCATGGGTGTGCGTCTGTTGTTCTTAGAGTAAGTTAGTTTAAGTAGTGTGTAAGTCTAGGGACCGATGACCTCAGCAGTTTGGTCCCTTAGAATTTCACACACATTTGAAAAACATTTTTGAACTTAACAACAACATTCCAAAAACGAATTCACGGAATCCAGGTAGTTATGGCGCCACTTACGCAAGTATCGATATATCTGCTTGTCTATACATCGAGTGCATAGGGGCATGAAGGTGGCGTCAATAAGATGCCGAAACGGGTCGTCTATATAAAATAAATTCTTAAAAACATACGGCTGTCAGGCGATTTCTCTTTGATAATAGTTTCTCTTCTTGCAAAAGCAGGTGAACTCCATTCCTACTATTTGTAAATGGTGTAAAAATGAACTGAGTGCTTGAAACTACAGTGAAATTAGTAATGACAATTGAAGTATGCTCAAACGTCCTGAACTAGAAGGAAAGACCATACTTTAATAAGATGAATAAGCCAGAAGCGCTTGCGGCTAATTGAATCCTGCTGCGGCTACTGTAGACCACACCGTATAGTTTATGAACACCACTAAAGTCTCCAAATGTTACCGCATGTATACACTGTTGTATCTCGGATGGTCACAACATTAATTCGAAGACCAGGAATGCAGGAGAAAGACCAGGGTGTCTGGGCACACTACAGAATATCAACAGACGGTGCTATAATTGAATAATCAAACACATTTACTTACCTTTTGAGAAGAAGTCGTGTAAGTAATAAGTATTTCCGATATCTGAATACTGCATTTTGTCAACTCAATAGCAAACTCTGTTTAGCGCTGCACTGGTTCTCGCAGACGTAACTAATTATAATGTCGGTAGCCGGTGTCAAGTGGAGCTGAGCTGTCGAACTGAGGCGGCGATCTGCGCCGACGAACTAGCCCCCGAACGCTGTCGTCGGCGTCCTTTATGCCAGCGCCGGAGAGGGCGCTGGTGTCGTGTAGTCTTCCCGGAGAGGAGAGGTGCGAAGCCCGATTTGCGTATACTCCCTAGAGGTCTGCAGACACCTACGTTCGCGCTGGTGGGATTTTAACGGCCAGAGAACGAGTGGTGTCCTACGATGACACCATATACACCACCTTTAATTACAAAACTGTCGACGGAGCGTCTTCCTTCAGTATGTATAGGCACAGCTGCAGGACCTTCAACAACCGCGCCGCTGTCACGTGTAAATACACTCCTGGAAATTGAAATAAGAACACAGT
The DNA here is from genome assembly GCF_023864275.1 of Schistocerca cancellata. NCBI lineage: Eukaryota > Metazoa > Arthropoda > Insecta > Orthoptera > Acrididae > Schistocerca > Schistocerca cancellata. Next base: position 219,649,097 of record NC_064629.1, on the reverse strand, counting down.
GAATTCATTGTCCCAGGAAGAGGAAACTTTATTGACACATTCCTGGGGTCAGATACATCACATGATCACACTGACAGAACCACAGGCACATAGACACAGGCAACAGAGCATGCACAATGTCGGCACTAGTACAGTGTATATCCACCTTTCGCAGCAATGCAGGCTGCTATTCTCCCATGGAGACGATCGTAGAGATGCTGGATGTAGTCCTGTGGAACGGCTTGCCATGCCATTTCCACCTGGCGCCTCAGTTGGACCAGCGTTCGTGCTGGACGTGCAGACCGCGTGAGACGACGCTTCATCCAGTCCCAAACATGCTCAATGGGGGACAGATCCGGAGATCTTGATGGCCAGGGGAGTTGACTTACACCTTCTAGAGTACGTTGGGTGGCACGGGATACATGCGGACGTGCATTGTCCTGTTGGAACAGCAAGTTCCCTTGCCGGTCTAGGAATGGTAGAACGATGGGTTCGATGACGGTTTGGATGTACCGTGCACTATTCAGTGTCCCCTCGACGATCACCAGTGGTGTACGGCCAGTGTAGGAGATCGCTCCCCACACCATGATGCCGGGTGTTGGCCCTGTGTGCCTCGGTCGTATGCAGTCCTGATTGTGGCGCTCACCTGCACGGCGCCAAACACGCATACGACCATCATTGGCACCAAGGCAGAAGCGACTCTCATCGCTGAAGACGACACGTCTCCATTCGTCCCTCCATTCACGCCTGTCGCGACACCACTGGAGGCGGGCTGCACGATGTTGGGGCGTGAGCGGAAGACGGCCTAACGGTGTGCGGGACCGTAGCCCAGCTTCATGGAGACGGTTGCGAATGGTCCTCGCCGATACCCCAGGAGCAACAGTGTCCCTAATTTGCTGGGAAGTGGCGGTGCGGTCCCCTACGGCACTGCGTAGGATCCTACGGTCTTGGCGTGCATCCGTGCGTCGCTGCGGTCCGGTCCCAGGTCGACGGGCACGTGCACCTTCCGCCGACCACTGGCGACAACATCGATGTACTGTGGAGACCTCACGCCCCACGTGTTGAGCAATTCGGCGGTACGTCCACCCGGCCTCCCGCATGCCCACTATATGCCCTCGCTCAAAGTCCGTCAACTGCACATACGGTTCACGTCCACGCTGTCGCGGCATGCTACCAGTGTTAAAGACTGCGATGGAGCTCCGTATGCCACGGCAAACTGGCTGACACTGACGGCGGCGGTGCACAAATGCTGCGCAGCTAGCGCCATTCGACGACCAACACCGCGGTTCCTGGTGTGTCCGCTGTGCCGTGCGTGTGATCATTGCTTGTACAGCCCTCTCGCAGTGTCCGGAGCAAGTATGGTGGGTCTGACACACCGGTGTCAATGTGTTCTTTTTTCCATTTCCAGGAGTGTATAAGTAAGGGTGGTTAGTATTTCTTTTCTCTATCAGAGCAGAACAAAACGCCGAGTTGGGATATACTAAACAATGTGTTTAGGAGAGACAAAGCAGCCTCAACATACTGGAAACCCTCACTGTCATCCGTGGTGAGCTAAGCCCATGGTCTCTTTTTAAAGGCGCAGGGACGCTTCCACAAGAAAACGGAATTGCATTTGCTACAGTTTCGAATAATAAGCTGCTAAAACAAAGTATGACATTACATGCATATCTGTGAACATGTGAAGGCTTAGATTCAATGGGAGCAGGGAATGAAAAAATAATCCTTATTCACAAATATAGTTTTGCTATGAAAAGATAAGAAACAAATACCGAAAATAAAATTAGGCTCTTGAAAATTAAAATATGCACCTGTGTGACGCTTAATACGACGTTAATCTATCCAGTCTATTGAAATAAGTTTGGATAATTGTCTTCAAGGTTTTCTCAAGGTGGTCAAAATGCTGCTGCCCAACCCTGCCCGTATCAGTTGGTGTAGCCGTCCTAAAATAACCGACAGTGTAAGGAGGGTTCCTCCGTCGACGCGCTGCGTGCTTCATGTTCAACTGATATCCAGAATGTTCAGTCAGATTGATACCAGCAGATACCACAGGCCATTCCATTCATTCCTGCCTCCTGGAGGAAAATGTTCCAGAGGTGTTTTCCGAGTGTTCATGCAATGCCATCTTGTAAGTCGACGTTATTGCCGAAATGTTAACTCTAATGCTATACAAACAACTTAGTGAACGCATTATTGTGGCTAAGATAGACACGAAGCACATGCCTACTACAGTAGTACAAGTTTATATGACAACTAGCTCTGCAGAGGATGAAGAAATTGATGAAATATATGATGAGATAAAAGAAATTACTCAGGTAGTGAAGGGAGACGAAAATTTAATAGTCATGGGTCACTGGAATTCGTCAGTAGGAAAAGGGAGAGAAGGAAACATAGTACGTGAATATGGATTGGGGATAAGAAATGAAAGAGGAAGTCGTCTGGTAGAATTCTGCACAGAGCATAACTTAATCATAGCTATCACTTGGTTCAAGAATCATAAAAGAAGGTTTATACATGGAAGAATCCTGGAGACACTAGTAGGTATCAGATAGATTATATAATGGTAACAGAGAGATTTAGGAACCAGGTTTTAAATTGTAAGACATTTCCAAGAGCAGATGTGGACTCTGACCACAATCTATTGGTTATGAACTGTAGATTAAAACTGAAAAAACTGCAAAAAGGTGGGAAATTAAGGAGATGGAACCTGGATAAAGTGACTAAACCAGAGGCTGTACAGAGTTTCAGGGAGAGCATAAGGGAACAATTGACAGGAATGGGGGAAAGAAATACAGTAGAAGAAGAATGGGTAGCTCTGAGGAATGAAGTACTGAAGGCAGCAGAGGATCAAGTAGGTAGAAAGACGAGGGCTAGTAGAAATCCTTGGGTAACAGAAGAAATATTGAATTTAATTGATGAAAGGAGAAAATATAAAAATGCAGTAAATGAAGCAGGCAAAAAGGAATACAAACGTCTCAAAAATGAGATCGACAGGAAGTGCAAAATGGCTAAGCAGCGATGGCTAGAGGACAAATGTAACGATGTAGAGGTTTGTCTCACTAGGGCCAAGATAGATACTGGCTACAGGAAAATTAAAGAGACCTTTGGAGAAAAGAGAGCCACTTGTATGAATATCAAGAGCTCAGGTGGAAACCCAGTTCTAAGGAAAGAGGGGAAAGAAGAAAGGTGGAAGGAGTATATAGAGGGTCTATACAAGGGCGATGTACTTGAGGACAATATTATAGAAATGGAAGAGGACGTAGATGAAGATGAAATGGGAGATACGATAGTGCGTGAAGAGTTTGACAGAGCACTGAAACACCTGAGTCGAAACAAGGCCCCGGGAGTAGACAACATTCCATCAGAACTACTGACGGCCTTGGGAGAGCCAGTCCTGACAAAACTCTACCATCTGGTGAGCAAGATGTATGAAACAGGCGAAATACCCTCAGACTTCAAGAAGAATATAATAATTCCAATCCCAAAGAAAGCAGGTGTTGACAGATACGAAAATTACCGAACTATCAGTTCAATAAGTCACTGCTGCAAAATACTAACGAGAATTCTTTACAGACGAATGGAAAAACTGGTAGAAGTCGACCTCGGGGAAGATCATTTTGGATTCCGCAGAAATGCTGGAACACGTGAGGCAATACTGACCTTACGCCTTATCTTAGAAGAAAGATTAAGGAAAGGCAAACCTACGTTTCTAGCATTTGTAGACTTAGAGAAAGCTTTTGACAATGTTGACTGGAATAATCTCTTCCAAATTCTAAAGGTGACAGGGGTAAAATACAGGGAGCGGAAGGCTATTTAAGACTTCTACAGAAACCAGATGGCAGTTATAAGTGTGGTGTCATCGCCAGACACCACACTTGCTAGGTGGTAGCTTTTAAATCGGCCGCGGTCCGCTAGTATACGACGGACCCGCGTGTCGCCACTGTCAGTGATGGCAGACCGAGCGCCGCCACACGGCAGGTCTAGTGAGACGTACTAGCACTCGCCCCAGTTGTACAGCCGACTTTGCTAGCGAAGCTACACTGACAAATACGCTCTCATTTGCCGAGACGATAGTTAGCATAGCCTTCAGCTACGTCATTTGCTACGACCTTGCAAGGCGCCATGACCAGTTTATATTGAGATGATATAATGTATCAACAAGAGCGATGTTCACCAATTAGGGAATAAAGTTAAGTATTACATCAACTACGTACTTCATTTGCTACTATAATTACCCCTAACTGTTCCAGACCTCACGCCAGTCTGCGTGAGCTTAACGCGTTCATTTCGGTCTCCTCTATCTACACGGTGTTGGCTCTTCTGCCAACACTACAATAAGAGTCGAGGGGCACGAAAGGGAAGCAGTGGTTGGGAAGGGAGCGAGACAGGGTTGTAGCCTCTCCCAGATGTTATTCAATCTGTATATTGAGCAAGCTAAAATGAAACAAAAGAAAAATTCGGAGTAGGTATTAAAATCCATGGAGAAGAAATAAAAACTTTGAGGTTCACCGATGACATTGTAATTCTGTCAGTGACATCAAAGGACTTGGAAGAGCAGTTGAACGGAATGGACAGTGTCTTGAAAGGAGGATATAAGATGAACATCAACAAAAGCAAAACGAGGATAATGGAATGTAGTCGAATTAACTCAGGTGATGCTGAGGCAATTAGATTACGAAATGAGACACTTAAAGTAGTAAATGAGTTTTGGTATTTGGGGAGCGAAATAACTGATGATGGTCGAAGTAGAGAGGATATAAAATGTAGACTGGCAATGGCAAGGAAAGCGTTTCTGAAGAAGAGAAATTTGTTAACATCGAGTATAGATTTAAGTGTCAGGAAGTCGTTTCTGAAAGTATTTGTATGGAGTGTAACCATGCATGGAAGTGGAACATGGACGATAAATAGTTTGGACAAGAAGAGAATAAAAGCTTTCGAAAAGTGGTGCTACAGAAGAACGCTGAAGATTAGATGGGTAGATCACATAACTAATCAGGAGGTATTGAATAGAATTGGCGAGAAGAGGAGTTGCACAACTTGACTAGAAGAAGGGATCGGTTGGTCGGACATGTTCTGAGGCAGCAGGGGATCACAAATTTAGCATTGGAGGGCAGTGTGGAGGGTAAAAATCTTAGAGGGAGATCAAGAGATGAATACACTAAGCAGCATCAGAAGGATGTAGGTTGTAGTAGGCACTGGGAGATGAAGAAGCTTGCACAGGATAGAGTAGCATGGTGAGCTGTATCAAACCAGTCTCAGGACTGAAGACTACAACAACAACAACAACAACAACAATGCTATACAATAGGTAGTCCGACGGTCGGCGGAATAGAATGGGGCTGGAAATGCGTCTCCTAGCTGGCGCTCGTCGTCTAACTCGGGGATGTTTTCCTACCTTTTCTACCATATGACACTCCCGCTTAACACCTGTTAAAAAGTGCATAAATAAAATACTCTCAATGCTGCAGACCGAAAAGCACCAATGTAAACCAGAGGCTGATGTCAAACTGAATCAATGCGTGAGTTAAATTCATTAAATTTCACAAGTTTTATTCAGAACTAGATACAGCTCACTGGTGGTATCTACCAAACTACTACGTGTCGTTTTAATTATTGCTCGGGCCCCCTTGCGATACTTAATACGCTGTAAATTTTAGAAAAAAGTTGTTGAATTCTGAAAAATATCGATTGGTATTTAGCAAATCGATCAGTTCGCGAAATCTTAAGTTCACTCGACACCAGCGCTAATTCGTAAGTGTCGGGTGCCACAAAATATTCAAAGTCCCGACTGATATTAACACAGATAAAGTCCAGTGGCACTGTTTCAGGATTAACCACCTAAACGTGGTGAAACTAATTAGAGTCAAACCTGACCGTATCAGAAACGAAGCCCAGTTGGTGTCCCAAAATACGGTTTGGAATGCTCAAAATAGAGTCCCACAGTAGCGCTTCAGCGGCTGAGTGTGGTGGAACTCGGCTGGAAACACAGGCCTACAGTAGCGATTATGCAGCAAAGTCCCGTTTGCTTGCAAAGACAATCACCAAAAGACACAAAACGTGAAAACAAACAAGTCCCGACTGTGTTCCATATCGAAAATATCCTAGTTTCTGATTCGTCGTAAAAAATTCTATCTTCCGTGTGCTCGCGCCCGCGAAATTCGGCTATGTTCAGCACTTGTCGAACCGCAAAAACTATCATCAAAGTGTCGCCTCGAGCCACAGGGGTCCGGCGTTGGCAAAGGCACGCAGAACTCTCTCCTGGAGCTTTATGTCAGCTCCGTTTAAATACCCTCGATACAAAATTCCCCAAGTTACGTCACGTAACTGCTTTCCATTGGTCACAACTTCTTTGCATAACTTTTTACATAGAATTAATTCTGTTTGCGCATCGCCCTCAAATTTTCATCAAAATAGGTATATTACACAAATTCATAGAATTAATGTTAATGTTTTGCAGTTATCTTTGCAGAGTGTGAAAATAGTTTTTTCTATTGGTGCCATTACAGTTCTTTATAAGGCACTATTTTCCATACGAATTTAAAGCACTCTTTCTGATGCGCTGATCAGAATTTATGTATGCAGGGTGGTCCATTGATAGTGACCGGGCCAAATATCTCACGAAATAATAACGTAACTATCCGGCGAACGGTCCGGACACTTGGATGATGTCGTCCAGGATAACGAGCAGCATACATAGTACACGCCCGTTGCGCATTTTGATCACAATAGCCATTCATCAACACGATATCGACGTTTTCCGAAATTGGTAAACGGTCCATTTTAACACGGGTAGTGTATAACGAAGCAAATACCGTCCGCCCTGGCGGAATGTTACGTGATACCACGTACTTACAGGTTTGTGACTATTACAGTGCCATCTATCACAAAGCGAAAAAAGTGGTCCAACTAAAACATTCATATTTCTTTACGTATTATACGAATACGTAATAAAAATTGGGGTTCCTATTTTAAAAAATGCAGCTGATATTTGTTTGACCTATGGCAGCGCCATCTAGCGGGCCAACCATAGAGCCATCTAGTTTCCCCCTTCTAGCTCGACAAGTTTCGTTCTTTGTAGTTTTTTCGTTTGACGCTTATTTCGTGAGATATTTGGCCCGGTCACGATCAATGGACCACCCTGTATACAGACGTTAAACAAATATGGGCAAAACTATGCAAAAATTATTATTAAACAAAAATAAAAAGTCCGCAGCTCGTGGTCGTGTGGTAGCGTTCTCGCTTCCCACGCCCGGGTTCGATTCCCGGGGGGGTTAGGGATTTTCTCTGCCTCGTGATGACTGGGTGTTGTGTGATGTCCTTAGGTTAGTTAGGTTTAAGTAGTTCTAAGTTCTAGGGGACTGATGACCATAGATGTTAAGTCCCATAGTGCTCAGAGCCATTTGAACCATTTGAACCAAAAATAAAAAAGTTATCCTAATAATTACAAATGTCACAAACGAATGATATTTAAATGTGTATAACTACATCCGATATCATGCACTGCCTCGCTGTTCGTGTATCTGTCTTGTATTATTTGTTTTAAGTAATTATTAGCAGCAAATCGATAATAGTGATGTTGTACCAGTGAAATATTTAAGATGCAAGTTATTCAAGTATGTCAATCGTTGCATTTCGACGAGACCTTTAAAATGAGATCTACTCTGTGGCTGCATTGGTTGAAAAGTTATAACTCATTCAGTAATTTAAATATATTTCAGATTTGTTTGCGTAATATCTTTTGGTATAAAATTCGTATCTGCGTCTTGGCTGATTCGTCTCAAGTTCCTCTTTCATTTGCCGTATCGTATTTTGTCGTAATAGTTTGTGTTTGCGTGTAATCAACGCAAATGTGGATAAAGCACTGTGTTGAAACCGTGCTCTGGAACTGTGTTAACCCGCGTGACGTCACGTAACCGCTAGCCGTTTGCAACTGACAAGTGCATGTGGAACGATCTGCCGCTGACCTCCCTCTCGCCCCCGTCTTTCATCCCGCTCTCGTGCGCTGACTGGCTGAGCCGGCCTCACCGATCGGCGTGCACGCGCCCTTTAAGCGCGACCCACAATCTAACTTCTCTCTCCAAATGACTGTCATGTCACAGCTGGAAGTTCGTGTCCCAATACTGAACAACCGTCAAATCACCGTCGATAGCGACGAGAGGAATACATGAAACCTACCCCCTACTGAACCCGTGCCACTGAGTATCTGAGACGTGCAGTGTTCCATTCCAAGTACTCTATTGCTCATTTTCATTGAGCCCTGCAGTGATCTGCTGTTTGTAATGGAAGCGTAGAGTGTAGACTCATGGCGAGGAGACGGTTGGGTACTGTCTATGTCAGGGCCGGCCAAACGCTGCACAGTGTGCAGACGTGCGGAAGTGCTGCACATGTGCGCACGTGTGCGACAGCGACATCTGTTATTAGACATGTGTCCTAAATGAACGGCGGCGGTTCCTCTTCCCTGTTTATGTGGTACAAGCAACAGCGCAACATATCCAGTCTCGTTTACCCCTGGTGACCGTAACCTTAACAGAGAAGTACTGCGAAATGGCAGGTACTGTGAAAAATCAAAGGACGGGAGATTTATGTTCTCAGTCGTTTCGATGAAGCATCAGCGATGAAAATCTCCCGCAACTGCTTGCGTTTGTCAATGAGCCGTGCTTTTGTGTCCGATATTCACTATATCATTTCTCATGACCGGTGATAAACTTGTTTGGATTTATTCCTTTCATAATTAAAAATTATTGTTTACTAACTGTACATTAATGCCTCATTCTGCTCCATGTTACATTATTATCGGGAAAAATGGCCATTAAAACGATTGTTGTATACTTACATTTAGGGTTTTTCTTTTTTTTATGTATGAAGGGCTACGCTCAGCTGAAGTCGATAAAACGTAATATTCATCTAATTGTCGATTATTATGCATATTTCAGACGGAACTGATGAAAGATATAGCAATAATGGTACAGGTGATCATCGAGAGGCCTGCGGTTGTCATTCTGTTCAGAGCTCAGTGAGACATAAATTATGTGGGTGTAACTCAGGGCACTGAGAATTAGTTATAGGAAACCTTGCATTGGTTTAATGTTATTTTAAATCATGACTAAGATTCGTTGGAAGTCGCTAAGTGCTCTCTTCCTTAAATACTAGATTAAAAACATTAGGCGTATTTACGTGCCGTCAGTCAAGCTGCCTTAATAAAAACCCACAGTTGTTAACTGTATTAGTTGTCTTACTGGGTTAAACTGTAATCATAAAAGTAGACGTCTCAGTGAGCAGACTGTGACAGTATTTTAAATGTTTAATACGCGAAATACCTTCCCACGGTTGGCTTGCAAGCTGTGGAGAGAGCACTGGAATGCGCCGGTACACAGTATCCCAGCAAGTGGATAAATCGACATCTGTGCGTAGAAACATGCACTACATGAACGCTGACGGCTGCGGCGTGCACGCTGTGACCCGGAAGTTGCACATGTGCACGCGTGCAGAATTTCTGGCCGGCCCTGGTCTATGTCGACAGAGCCATCTGCGGCTAGGTCGATACAGCCATCTATTGTGCCCAGACTGGACCAACACACATCAACTGATGTTCCCAGATAGCGGAAGACACTCAAAAACTTTTGCTTTGGTTACTGTGAATACAGTTAATAACAATACAGCAATTAGTTCTGACGCAAGTTGTGATATTCCTGCGAGTGGCCACCAATATTTTATCTTGCTAGAAGCTCGTCTTGATGCAGCTTGATACACGCCAAGTTTCATATGGTACAAAGGTGGGATGAGGTACTAGCGGCAGATGGTACAGTATGTACCAGTCCCGTAGGAGAGTCCGCCAATTGTACTGAACTTGCTTCTCATTGGTTGGCCTAAACGCCTAACTTCTCATATTAAATACTTACATACTTTTCATTGTATTTAATCCAGTTTTCAGTATGACAATCTCTCATGATTACCCTATGAGTCTAACGTTTTTGTTTATTAAATTCCACTAGTTTTGAGTAACGATATTGCAACCGAAGTGCTTCGGACATCTACCGGTCGCTTTGGCACGCCTGGGAGACGAAGTACTGCGCCTGCGCTATTCAGAGTGTTTCGAGCGTTCACGGTCCGATAACACAACTCTGTTTCCGTCGTTCGGAGTGCCGGACGTGTAAGGCTGTTTCGGGCTTTCCAGAGGGACGGACGCGTAACTCTGTTTCGGGTGGTCATTTCGTACTCTACGTCGGAAGTTGTCAGAGAAGTTGCCGTACTATTACGAAAGCTGTGTCGAGGGTTATGAAAGATAGCGTAAAACGTATGAACATTTAAATAATAATGGAACAGTATAGAGTAATGAGGAGTGTCGCCTACCATCGTTGTCAGTACCGCAGATCTTGCTCTCTGTAGATACGGAGACTAACTTGGGCAAATATCGTCCCATAGAAAGCACAATCACAGGTTGCAGATGAGGGCGTAGCAGCCTCTGCCGAAGAAGACCCCGCGACCGAAGAGCTGTCTTCTGCGCTGGGTACACAACTTTAGAAGACGACAGGCTGGTGGAAAGAACGGTTAGGGACTCTTATTCAATCTCTACAGATCTCTCCAGCTTCCAGATCTGACTTCCAACACGATAGCGTATAATTTTATAAAGTCCACACAACTGCAAAAGACTGACTTATGGAATCAGTTTATTCAGTCGGAGTTCAAATGAAAAAACAAAGCGCTCACTTGTTCAGTCAAGTCTGAATGACTAAGTAATCACTAAGACTAAGTCAACTAGAAAGTTTATCATGGAGTCTAAGTCCCACCAGGAAGTTCCTTGTGGGGAGGGTAATGCCGGCCGCTGTGGCCGAGCGGTTCTAGGTGCTTCAGACCGGAGACGAGCTGCTGCTACGGTCGCAGGTTCGAATCCTGCCTCGGGCATGGATGTGTGTATGTCATTAGGTTAATTAGGTTTAAGTAGTTCTAAGTCTAGGGGACTGATGACCTCAGATGTTAAGTCCCATAGTGCTTAGAGCCATTTGAAACATTTTGATTCGGGTAGACTAAGTCCATCTAATAGTTTACTGTCCATTATGGTCAGAGTCTAATGGAGCCTTGGTCCACGGTGAGTACAACAGGTTCAAGTTGGCAGCTCAGAGAACATGCCAGAGTTCAGAATATCTGGGACTGCTCTGTAACTGGAACTGGCTGGCTAGGTGTTGCGCGGCCATTTAAGTATCTGTTGAGTGGAAGTTTGCATCTCCTGTATCCAGCTCGACACGTGACTGGCACACAAGTAGTCCAGTGGGTGCAGCGCTTTCGGTGAGGATGTAGGCACCACGGACGGTGATGCTAGCACCGCGAGTATGCGTGGAGCCTTCCGCAGGCCGTTGGTAAACATGTTGTTATTAACCGTTGGTGGGCACAGAATGGTTTTGTTATTTACTGGTGGTGGACTCCTGCCGGAGCGATACCCCATCAGCCTTGGCTGTGTTGCAGTGTAGCTGTAGTCCTTGGATACTGCATCCTGCCAGCTGAATCACACCCATCAACTACATTCTTCTAGGGGTAGCTACAAGCAATAACAGACGCCACCAGTTGGAGTTCCCGACCACAGGCCAGCACTACTAGCAGATCTTCAATGTTTGGTGTTTACGATAGCCGTCGAAACTTCTAGCAACGTAGCTTTTACTAGCACCCATTTTTCGTACTGTTGTTGACATCATTATCTACAAATGTGTTGTTGAAAATAATAATAATTATTATTATAATGATAATAATGCTCAGAATTTTATTTAATAAACTCCTTATATTAACAACAAAATAATAATAATAATAATAATAATAATAATAATCATAATCATAACATAATTTAAGGAAGTTCCGTATTGTAATATTCACGAAGGGTAAATTCAGAACAACAGACATTTTTCGATAAGACATCCTACTTACATATCATTATTTCACTTTCCATCTAATACGTTTTTGCTACAATATTGATTGCAGATTGGAACAATTAGTCACATAAGTATCGACGAGACAGGAACATCAGATTTAAATTTAGGCAATTATTTTTGAAAGCAGGACTTTTAGGTTCAAAAATGGCTCTGAGCACTATGGGACTTAACATCTGAGGTCATCAGTCCCCTAGAACTTAGAACTACTTACACCTAACTAACCTACAGACATCACACACATCATACCCGAGGCAGGATTCGAACCTGCAACCGTAGCAGTCGCGCGGTTCCGGACTGAAGCGCCTAGAACCTCTTGGCCACCGTGGCCGGCAGGACTTTTAGGTTCTAACCGTCATTCAATGCCAGAATACAAGCGGGAAACCGATCTTACAACAGCCTAGCATAACTGCTTCGGTCCAAATATCTCTCCAGACAGTTCAAGATTCGACTGTAGAAAACCCTGTTGTTCTATATGGCTGTGAGACATAGAGTATCCGGAAACAGGACTTCCATAAGCTCCTTGTTTATGAGAAGAAAGTGCTTCGGAAGATCTTCGGTCGGGTTCTGGATGCAGATACAGTGGAATGGAGGATCAGATACAACCAAGAGCTTGAGGAACTTTACCAGCAGCGCAACATAGCAAGAACTGTCAAAGCCAAACTAATGCAGTGGGCCGACCATGTGGCCCGGATGGAGGATGACAGATGGCCTCGGAAGCTCGTGGATTTCACACCTACATGAAAGAGACCGCCAGGGAGACCCAAGAAGCGTTGGAGGAATGGACTCCATGAAGATTTAAACCAAGTGTCAATAAATGTGGACGAATGGCGGATAGCAGCAATGGATAGAATACAGTGGAGGAGGAAACTTGTAGATGCGTGCCGTCCACTGGGCCTGATCACGTAGTAGTAGTAGTTGTAGTAGTAGTATAGTAACCGCCATTCATGATCCATGGAGTTTGGACACAAGTAGGTGACACGTTTTTTGCAAACTTGTTTATTAAATTTTGCACAGAATGTTTGTTTTATTGTCATTGCTTTCGGGACACAGCTTACAGCGTGCACATTCGTAGGTTTTCTTGTTGTCACTGATTCTAATACACTTGTCACAACTTCAGGATTTGGATGCACCTAACCTTTCTGAGAGAATCTTCTATTCATGGGTTCAAATGGTTCAAATGGGTCTGAGCACTGTGGGACTTGACATCTGAGGTCATCAGTCCCCTAGAACTTAGAACTACTTAAACCTAACTAACCTAAGGACATCACACACATCCATGCCCAAGGCAGGATTCGAACCTGCGACCCTAGCGGTCGCATGGTTCCAGACTGAAGCGCCTAGAACCGCTGGGTCACACCGGCCGGCCTATTCTTGGGAAATGCTACCATGATGGTGTGTCTCCTATTATCAATGACTTTCCAGTTTTCTTCAAGAATATTGTGCCCCGCAATAATTGATATCTCTATCATTTCATTTGGAAGCACTGTACAAAATACTACTTCACATGAACTTTTTGCGTCACTTACTTGGATGGTCGCATATCTGACAACTCCTTATGTACTCTTGATGATATTCGAAGCTGATAGGTGGACATGTTACTGCCATTCTACACTTCGCAACACAGTTACAGGATTACTTTTTCAAAACCCCGTGATTGTCTCCCATTTGGACGCAGAAGTTTCAAATTGGGCTCAAAGCTGCGTTTGAGCTTCTTTTATAACGGTGCAAAAGTGTGCTGCCGTGCGACGTTACCCTGAGGTTCAGCGACACTTCAAACAGCAAGGCGTCGACACATGCGAAACGAAGGCCACAGCTCAGAAGTTGTGACGTTGGCGCCAAATTTCACCGCAATTCTGACCCGCGCCATCGTGGACGTGTCATGCGGCGGGAAGGTCATCGTAACCTATCTTACCCACATTTCTCCCCTTCCTTTGAAGCCTCTGTGACGGATGTCAGAACCGCGAAGCCCAGCGTTGAAATCACGCAGTTGGTTGAGGAAAATATTTCAAATACACCGCCGCTCAGAATTAACACAAAAATGCCTCAGAAAGCGACATAAAACGCGCAATGAAAACACCCCTTTCCTTGGGCGTTGATTCCCACACATTTTGCAGTCGAAAACGACAGTTTTCAGCGTTATGAGCAACAGGACGACGTTCTTGCCAAGCGTTGACACTACTGACACCCCCAGGCATATCAAACCATCTCTTAGGACATTGAGAGGCGGCATACCGATCGATCGTGAGCACACCCCTTAGGAGTGCAGCACAACCACAATCTTTGCTCTCATGTAGAGGTTCGAAGCAGTAGGGACCGTTAAAACCATTCTATGGAATTTGAACGTCATGCGAAGCAGCAAAGGATGCCAAAGTATTTTCAGCCCTTCTGTTTCGCGCCGTCCTGTGGCGTTATTATAGGAGAGGGCTCGGGGTATGACAGTGACATATACGTGAATAAAACGGCAAACGGTCCCTCTAAGATCCCCAAGCTCGACAATACTCTCGGCCGTACCTTCCCACCTCTACCGACAATTTTTAAATGCACCTGTGACAATCTGTGAAACAGTCATAGGAACCTGCAGGCAGTCAACCCCTTGACACACCTACGATTCGAGACGACTGCCTGCAGGCACGTAGGAATACATTGCAGGTTATCTTTGTAAAAGACGTTATTAAAATTCTCAACGAAGTTGGGAGGGTGTCACCTAGGATGTTGTCGAGCTGGGGTGGGCTGGAGGGTGGTGATGGGAGAGACACTTCACTTTGCCATTTCCTTCACCCATGTGTCAATGTCTCACCCCGTAAGTACTCTTTTGTGCTTCGGATAGTATCCAAATTTCGTAGAATGGTTTTAACGGTCCTTACTGATTCCAACCTGTACACGAGAGCAAACATTGTGGTTGCGCTGCACTGCGAAGGGGTGCGCTCACATTCGATGGCGATGCTGCCCCACAGTGTCCTAAGAGAAGGTTTGAAACGCCTGGGGGTGTCAGCAGTGTCAAAATTTGTCAAGAACGCCGTCCTGTTGCTCACGGCACTGCGAACTTTCGTTTTCGACCGAAAAATATGTGGGAATCAGTGCCTCAAGAAAAGGGGTGGTTTCATTGCACCCTGAGACATTTTCGAGTCGATCCTCATCGGCGATGTACCTGAACTATTTTCCTCGTCTACCCATGATTTCAACGCTGGGCGTCGCGGTTCCGACCTTTATCGCACAAGCGTCAAAGAAGCGGTGGAATGTGGTTAAGACAGGGTGTGACGACCTTCTCATCGTGTGATACGTTAACGATGGCGTTGGGAAAAGTTGTGGCGAAAACTGGTGCCAATGTCAAATGAACTGAGCTATGCCATTTGTTTCTTATGTGTCGACACTGCCCTGCTTGAAGCTTCGTCGAGCCCGTGGGTAACGTTGCAAGCCGCCACAATTTTGCATAGCTGCAGAGAGATGTTGTGGGCAACTGCGACCCAAATTTCAAACTTGTGCGTTGCAATGGGAGGAAATTACGGTGTTTCGAAAAAGTGATCCTTTAATTGTGTTTTGAAGTGTATAATACTGTTTTAGAAGAAAAGACTGTACACTAGTTTGTTGAGGTTGTGGACTGTCGTCGCCGTTATCAGAACAAATGGTTCAAATGGCTCTGAGCACTATGGGACTTAACTTCTAAGGTCATCAGTCCCCTAGAACTTAGAACTACTTAAACCTAAGGACATCACACACATCCATGCCCGAGGATTCGAACCTGCGACCGTAGTGGCCGCGCGGTTCCAGACTGTAGCGCCTAGAACCGTTATCAGAACACTTGCTTTGTGATGCATAACCTTCATTGCCTGCAAACATAGAAAATGTTTCTACATGTGTTGAGGAATTTGCTCCTTTTCCAACCCACGTCAGTCGATGATGTAATTACCATGATTTAACAATTAAAACAGAGCGGCAACAGTAAATATTCAATTAATTGAGGAGTGATTAACAATTTCTTTGATAAAGTAAGAAACAATCACATTTGCCGTTTTTTCAGCGGAAATTGGAACCATAAAAATCATTATTGCCATAAAGAGTCACAGAAAACTAAAATTTTGTGTAGGGTCATTATGACCCGAACGGTACATATGTAATTGTTAAGGTTTATTATCAAACTACTTAAAATATTTCTATGCGCGTATTGCTTACGAATTATCAAAGTTACTACATTTAATAACGTTGTATTGGCATTGAAATAATGAGAAACGAAATTTAAAAACCTGTCGTGTCATATAGAGCCGAACAGAAAATCAGTGTTAAATAGTTTTAAATGTACGTAACATTTCAGAACGTGTTTCAATTAAAAATGCTGAGAACTGGTTCAAGGTTTTGCAAAAGCATGTGAGAAAACACACTGGAGGATCAACATGACTAATTTCCGGTTTTCATTTCATTCACATTTATGGGTCCCAGGATCGTCCATAATTGAAGGAAGCAACTGAAAAACTCGTCGTTATATTTTATCTACTTGAGAGGGTCTCGTTTAAATGAAGACTGTACATAGAAACAAACCAGTACATAGCATTAGAGTCCCCTGGTAGTCAAAGGTCAATCGGTAGTCGCCTCTGGGTGTATGGATCGACAGCTGTAAACACAAGTTCAGAGACTAACATAGAAGGATCACCCTGTTGAAAGGTACGGCACTTAAATCATAGGCTCCTTCAGCTTTCGGCTAGCAGCGTGGACCATTAATCTGGACCTACAGGGAGTCAGCGTTGCTATGTGTATGGATTCAGGGTCGAGCACAGGCTATCCATACTATTACTATGGTATTCTTACCAGAGTACTTGTGTTGCCGAAATACCTGTCACATATTCTGATGAGGTGTCGGCAAGAATGCTTTTGCGGTATCCTTACTACAGATTGGTGCTGCTGGTGTACTATGCGATGTGGCCATGGACTTTGTAGTGAGCCCGACGAGATGGAGGATGCTATTTCCTCCCACAACGTGTGTGGTCCGACACGCCCCAGTGTGCAGCACGCTAAGTATTGTTATTAGACTATTTTTCAGAGCGGATGTGGACGAACAGAGTATTTGTCTCTCAACTATTCCATTCAGCTACATGCGTATCACAACATATATTTCAGAAACCAGCAGCATTCTAGTGTTACACTATTACAAAAGAAAAGGAACACCTTATTATATATTAAAAATGAAGTAATCATTTAATGGCACCATCTCATCGTTTGTTTCACTGTCTTAAAAATACCACTGAAACCTAGATCAGTTTGCCCAGACGGAAAATGGACCAACCAACACTCCTCTCCAGCATCCCATCCGTTAGGCTAAGTGGAACCTCGATTACTGTTGAACATTTTATCATTTCATTCACACACACACACACACACACACACACACACACACACACACACACCAGCGCTCTCAAATTCTTTAACAGGGCCTGACCTCCACCTTGCGTTAAAAATCAAGAATCTATTCCACCAGAGGACTAAATTGTATACTGCAATCATTGCGTGATTACTTGATAAAAAAGAAACAAGTAAACCTTTTCAGTATATTTCTCACATAACTGTCGAAACGTTACACACGCAATATTTCATCTTCCTGATACTGCCGGAAACAGCTATGCTTTCTGAATGAGTTTCCATGTACCCGAAAGGAATTATATTGTGCTGTATATGTTGCTGTCATTAAAACGTCTGTAAACAAAACTTTAAAGAACGTATAACTAATTAGAGATTCGACGTCCCATGTGTGGTGAAAGAGATGTTAACTTCTTGGAGGGTAAGTAATGTGGGGTCGATAAATGCATGAGAATAGCAATATTGTTGTTATGACTTGCCCTCGAAAGTACTCAGCAAAAACTTCTGTGTGTATGACCTCTTACACTCAGTGACATGATAATGTACTCAATGGAGAAACGTCACTAGTCCGGACAGCCGTGTACCTAAAGGAGCAAGCTTCCGCGACGGGGAGGCGCGTCGGTCCATGTTCGAATCCGCCAGTCGGATTAACGATGGTGACCAATGTGCTGGCTAGTTTGGATGTGGTGCTTAGGTGGTTTCCCACATCTAACAATTTGAATACTGGGCTGATGTAACAGTAAAAATGCTGTATGTAGTTCCATTTAAATAAACAAAGTTGGTACCATAATTTGGCAGCTAAAGACTTTACATATTAATTGTATACGTTAGAAAATTCGCCGCATTGTCCTCTAGGATTCAGAGAAATATTTACTCTTTATGGCTATATTTGCTGTAGCCTGTGTTAGCTACCTCGCCCTGTAAACAGATTTAGTGCTTACGTGTCAGTCTACACGCATGCTGTGGGAAAAATATGTCAACTACGCTAACTCTGGAACATTCACCACGTGCGCTACTAACCAAACTGCAGAGTAATCACATACAAGACAATTAACAGTATCATTTCTAAACCGAAATTGTACGTCCCCTTGAATACGTCATTCAAAATGAAAATACATGTGTGCGCCGTAAGGTGCAACATCACTAAGCGACAACACAAGCTCCCAGCAAAATAAAGACTATAGCAGCAATATGAATATACATTTTAAAGTTCGAAACCGGTTATGACAATTCACGAAAGAAAACTTGATACCTTGTTTGTGACTGGTTGCTGTTTTTACGTTACAATCCTCTTAACTGCACAACTGCCAGGTTTTATTAATATTTCTGTTTTGGGTTAGATTCAGTTAAATAATCCTTGTCGTCTTATTACGCTGACCGAAAAACATCAATAGAATGGCTACAGTTTGCTTCTGTATGAAACGATTTTTTGTTCATCACTCTCAATTATAATGGGAGAGTCCCTTCGGCTAGTTCTACCTAAAGCTCGGTTTCCAATTACAACTTCATTAGGTCAAAGCTACGAACTCTCGCGTGTGAATGCATTATAGAGATTAAACCCGCTAAGTAATTTAAAAAGTTTGAATTTTAATTGTCAATTTACCTTTATCGGATCACCAGCTAGAAGAATGACCTCTACTCAACATTTGCGGCGCACTTATTTTAAGCTGTATACGTGAATAAATAAACGAAAATAAACCCTTAGCTGTTATTTATCCAATGTTACTAACTATCACGTCACACGAATAACTGAGTTAAAGACATTAGAAATCCTTAGATTAACCAAAGTACATTGTATTTCGTAATATTATCGTTTTTTGGTTTTATCTTAGTATCCTTCTCAACAACGGCTGTATTGACAGAACTAAAATCATGTTCATTTGTTTTATTCTGTACCACTAAAGACTACTTTATGTCTCATTTCATGAGAAACTATAAATGAGAAAAACAATGGAATGTGCTATGGGAAATTACTTGAGTAAATAATTGTAGAGGACTGTATATGATTTGTACTGAACAATTAAAGAAGTGAGACTTTGCTACAATCTTCATTCAGGTTGTAATATTTTTGGATGTGGCAAATTATTTGAAACTAAATTTACCGCTAACACAGAATGAAAACTTAACTGTATCACAACAGCAGTGACATCTGCAGGAAGAAATAACATACCATATAAAGCTGGAGGGGATATATCACTGCATTTTATAACTGGGAACTAGGGACTAACGCACATAGTTATAGGATTGGTTGGTATTTAAAACACGAATATGGTTACACTGTTTGTTTCCCATCAGTACTGTAACTGTGATGGCTCCAAAAGGTAACACACAGCAAAAAAAGTTTTGCATCACCACGGTTCGGAGAGTTCCGGAACCTGTACAGAAAAATGGAATTAAGATCAACATAAACATCATTTCCGCCCTTTTTATTGCTCATGAAAACCACACATTGCACGTTGTACAGCGAGGCCTTAAGAGGTGGTCGGCCAGATTCCTGTACACATCGGTACGTCTAATACCAAGTAGCACGTCCTATTACACTCCTGGAAATGGAAAAAAGAACACATTGACACCGGTGTGTCAGACCCACCATACTTGCTCCGGACACTGCGAGAGGGCTGTACAAGCAATGATCACACGCACGGCACAGCGGACACACCAGGAACCGCGGTGTTGGCCGTCGAATGGCGCTAGCTGCGCAGCATTTGTGCACCGCCGCCGTCAGTGTCAGCCAGTTTGCCGAGGCATACGGAGCTCCATCGCAGTCTTTAACACTGGTAGCATGCCGCGACAGCGTGGACGTGAACCGTATGTGCAGTTGACGGACTTTGAGCGAGGGCGTATAGTGGGCATGCGGGAGGCCGGGTGGACGTACCGCCGAATTGCTCAACACGTGGGGCGTGAGGTCTCCACAGTACATCGATGTTGTCGCCAGTGGTCGGCGGAAGGTGCACGTGCCCGTCGACCTGGGACCGGACCGCAGCGACGCACGGATGCACGCCAAGACCGTAGGATCCTACGCAGTGCCGTAGTGGACCGCACCGCCACTTCCCAGCAAATTAGGGACACTGTTGCTCCTGGGGTATCGGCGAGGACCATTCGCAACCGTCTCCATGAAGCTGGGCTACGGTCCCGCACACCGTTAGGCCGTCTTCCGCTCACGCCCCAACATCGTGCAGCCCGTCTCCAGTGGTGTCGCGACAGGCGTGAATGGAGGGACGAATGGAGACGTGTCGTCTTCAGCGATGAGAGTCGCTTCTGCCTTGGTGCCAATGATGGTCGTATGCGTGTTTGGCGCCGTGCAGGTGAGCGCCACAATCAGGACTGCATCCGACCGAGGCACACAGGGCCAACACCCGGCATCATGGTGTGGGGAACGATCTCCTACACTGGCCGTACACCACTGGTGATCGTCGAGGGGACACTGACTAGTGCACGGTACATCCAAACCGTCATCGAACCCATCGTTCTACCATTCCTAGACCGGCAAGGGAACTTGCTGTTCCAACAGGACAATGCACGTCCGCATGTATCCCGTGCCACCCAACGTGCTCTAGAAGGTGTAAGTCAACTACGCTGGCCAGCAAGATCTCCGAATCTGTCCCCCATTGAGCATGTTTGGGACTGGATGAAGCGTCGTCTCACGCGGTCTGCACGTCCAGCACGAACGCTGGTCCAACTGAGGCGCCAGGTGGAAATGGCATGGCAAGCCGTTCCACAGGACTACATCCAGCATCTCTACGATCGTCTCCATGGGAGAATAGCAGCCTGCATTGCTGCGAAAGGTGGATATACACTGTACTAGTGCCGACATTGTGCATGCTCTGTTGCCTGTGTCTATGTGCCTGTGGTTCTGTCAGTGTGATCATGTGATGTATCTGACCCCAGGAATGTGTCAATAAAGTTTCCCCTTCCTGGGACAATGAATTCACGGTGTTCTTATTTCAATTTCCAGGAGTGTACATTGATGCATGCCTGTATTCATCGTGGCATATTATCCACAAGTTCGTCAAGGCACTGTTGGTCCAGATTGTCCCACACCTCAACGGCGTTTCGGCGTGGATCCCTCAGAGTGGTTGGTGGGTCACGTCGTCCAAATACAGCGCTTTTCTATTTATCAAAGGCATGTGCGATAGGGTTGATGTCTGGTGAACATACTGGCCAAACTAGTCGAGCGATGTCGTTATCCTGAAGGAAGTCACTCACAAGATGTGCACGATGGGGGAGCGAATTGTCCATGAAGACGAATGCCTCGCCAGTATGCTGCTGATATAGTTGCGCGATTGGTCGAAGGATGGCATTCACGAATCGTACAGCCGTTATGGCGCCTTCCATGACCACCAGCGACGTACGTCGGCCCCTCGTAATGCCACCCCAAAACAGCAGGAACCTCCACCTCACTGCATTCGCTGCACAGTGTCTGTAATGCGTTCAGCCTGACCGGTTTGCCTCCAAACACGTCTACGTCGATTGTCTCGTTGAAGGCATACGCGACACTCATCGGTGAAGAAAACATGATGCCAATGCTGTGCGGTCCATTCAGCGTGTTGTTGGGCCCATCTGTACCGCGCTGCATGGTGTAGTGGTTGCAAAGATGGACCTCGCCATGGACGTTGGGAGTGTAGTTGAGCATCATGCAGCGTAATGCGCACAATTCGAGTCGTAAGACGACGTCCTGTGGCTGAAAGAAAAGCATTATTCAACATGGTGGCGTTGCTGTCACGTTTCCTCCGAGCGATAATTCGTAGGTAGCGGTCATCCACTGCATTAGTAGCCTCTGGGTTGCCTGAGCGAGGCATGTCATCGACAGTTCCTGTCTCCCTGTATCTCCTCCATGTCCGAACAACATCGCTTTGGTTCACTCCGAGACGCCTGGACACTTCCCTTGTTGAGAGCCCTTCCTGGCACCAAGTAACAATGCGAACGCATTAGAACCGCGGTATTGACCGTCTAGGCCAGGTTGAAGTACAGACAACACGAGTCGTGTACCTCCTTCCTAGTGCAATGACTGGAAGTGATCGGCTGTCGGACCCCCTTCGTCTAATAGTCGCTCCTCATTCATGGTTGTTTACATCTTTGGAGGGGTTTAGTTACATCTCTGAAAAGTCAAAGGGACTGTGTCTGTGATACAGTATCCACAGTCAACGTCCATCTTCAGGAGTTATGGGAAACGGGGTGATGCAAAACTTCTTTTGATGTGTGTAGAATTAGAATGGTTACGCATGGCGCAGCACAGTTTGAATGATTTTGGACCCTGGTAATGTCATGTATAGTCACTGACGTGGAGTCCATCATGCCATCATGTCATACGCGACATCACAAACGAAGCCCCTGTACTCTGAAGTCATAAAAATGTCACAAGCCACATGGCGACACGCTTGTGAAAAATTCAAACTATAGGCCATGAAAATGAGACAGCCAATCACAGCGCAGTATTTTAATAGCTGTCAAAACAAAACGATCAATCAGTACGAATATGACATATTCAATAGAATCCTAACGATCTGCATTTTGCACAGTCGTCAACAGTATCCGAATGACTTGTACTATTTATCCAAATATACAAGCTTCACCTAAATTGTGTAATTTGGCTTCAAGGTCAAAAGTACCTGAACGATCTGAATTCTGTGCAAAATGCAAAAGTATCTGAACATCCTGACTTATTTATAAGAAAAGAATGTAATCACCCAAACACTATACCGAGCCCATGCTATCATAAAAATCTTGATCTTGCAATACATAACGTTTGTTATCTTCTGCTGAAAATGCTAGCTTATGATGTCCCACAGTGGTGACAGAATGACACTTCGATGAAGTATCATACTGGCACATTTCAGTGAAATTGGTACTGAACAATAGTCATATACGACAAATAATATAGGCCATTTATATGTGGAAGTATTTAATTTGAGAGTCCAATGTGCCTTACAAAAAGTTTAGTACAATAAGCAAACTACGCTTGTCGCTTGTTGACTAGTGCTGCTTAACCTGTAATTCTAGAGATGGAGATAACACTGACATAAACAAAAATGTGTGTGTTCTGTATTTGGGTGGGTTGGGGGGGTGGAGGGGCGGAGTGCATGTGCGTGTGTGTGTGTGTGTGTGTGTGTGTGTGTGTGTGTGTGTGTGTGTAGCGATTCTATTACTATAGTAGTGAATAATAGCAGCTGGACTCCACTTTTATGGATTTCCTTGTAATTGCCTCAGAGGTAAGTTTGCATATCAAAGTGTGTGACCAGAGCTTTTATGATTTCCGTATTCTGTGGACATCACAGAACATTTACATCACTGATTCATACGTATTTGTCATTCAAAAGTCTGCTGAATCTAGTCAAAAAATGTACTTTATTACTTTTGCAAATACTCAAATATCAGTGATGTCATATTACAATTCAGCATCCCACGCAATATAAAGATATTCGAAAACTGGACTACAGTTGTGCAACGTTGGTGGTAAACCATCTCTGACCCACTATCAATATATGAACGACCTTCTCCCAGCTAGAAATTTCATGTTTTATAGCTATAAAATGCTAAGACAATAATATCTGCCGATGTTTTGGACTTAGACGCAATTTCTTTCAGTACGACTTTTTTGGACTCTTAATACTGAATGCTATTCTGAAATGATTGTAAATATTCTACACAAAACTTCATCATATATTCTGCTTGTGCCCCATAAGACTCAAATGGTGACTATGTAGAAATGTACAGCGCAGCAGCTCTCCCTCTGCTACTGAATGAAGGTGGCAAGTAAGATTTGGTGGTAGTGTTAGTAGAGGATGAATGTAGTTGTACATACATATCTAACTCTTCCCTTTTTTCTCTAGGGTATGCAAAGTCATTACAGCCACCTGACGGGAGTCTTACCATAGTAACATTAGAAGTCACAGGTATTAAAAATCAGTACTTGTTAATAGTATTACAAAAATAAATTTTAACGTTAGGAATACCAATGCATTTTTCATAATGCACATTACCAAGTGGAGGTACTTTATGCCCAACCCTAAAAATTAAGAAAAACTAAATTCGTTAATTATTGTTGACTTATATTAACGACATACCATACTTTTTAAAGACGTGTTAGTAGGGGCCCAACGCATGAAAATATATTTTATCATACTCTCAGCAACATCAACATATTTTCAGTAATGTGTACCACTGGAGAGGGGGGGGGGGGGGAGTGTTACTTTATGCCCACTCTAAATAAGATTTTAAAAATGTATGGGGAAAATGACATACTGAAACTTAAATTATTGGGTTAAGTTTAACTGAGAATTTTAAAACGTTTGTGGAATCAGGTAGAAGATTTCAGCAGAAAAAATATATTTTTTAAAAAATTTTGAAGTATAAATTAACTGTCTACATTAAAATATTATCAAAAGATGAGTACAAAGTAACCTTCCTTGGTATTGACAAGGTTATATAATGTAGTTTAAAGTCATTAAAGCGTTTTGCGAATGTTGGGTGGCGTTGGCCAAGAATGTTGTTGATTTCTTTTATATACATTAAGGAAATATCTGAACAGAACGCTTGCACAGACAGAAAAATGTCGACTCAGCTGGACACACAATGCCAACTCTGAGGTGAAGTGCCTCAATGCCACGTCCTGTCCGTGGATCAACAGCTGATTATCGACATACAACAAGAAATGTAAGCATATGGTCAAATGAAGTGGCTGTGTCAAGAGTGAAAATACTCATATTTATTTGTTTATTATTATATAATATATGTAGAAATAATTAGCACTGTCAAAGTAATTATTTTTATTATTATCATAAAAGAAAATACAAGAACCATATCATTAATACAGGTTATCACGGTGTAGTAGCTGTAAATGTTGATAATAGGGATTTACAATTTAAAATAAAAATGCAGTTCTGGAAATTAATAAGCCAAAATAGCAGGGAAAATTTATTGTAATGTTGTGGATATAGCCCTCATAGTGTCGGAGTTTGATTTACTTTTCAAATTTTGAATATTTTGATAAAACAGAAAATTGAAGGAAAAACATTTTGGTTATGGGATATGTAATGTTTACCTAAGTCCTCAGTCCACATTTTATCACACAGTATGTGAAGGCTCACACTGCCATACGTTAACGAGCAGGTAATCGTTAGGCTACCTCACACCAAAAGCAGCAGGAAGTCTGGAAAAATAAGAATGATGCCCTACTGTTTTGGAATATGTGTATAGAGAGCAGTGATTTACCTTCTAGTTTGGAACCCTGACACATTAATTTCATATCAGTATTTAATGTTTAAACGTTTGGTTTAAGCAACACTGAGAACTTTATCCACACTGACAGTTTGCTGATTACAATTTCTAGTAGTGGGACAGAGCTGGCTCTCGGACAGTGAGTCCACTGTTGTCCTTATGTAAACAAACTGACCACATGGGCTATCATTCTTGTGTGAACAAAGCAGAGTAATCTGTATCCTTCATGTAAACAAACCACTCACTTATGCTGTTATTTATGTTTGGATGACCCTAATTAATGACCAAAACCTTTTAGCTTGATGCTTTGTCTGCAGCAGACTTGCTCGCTACAATCTGTGGTGAGCATGGCTTTGACGTCGCCTAATATTGCTACCTTCGCTGCGAGACTGCGTACCGGCCACTATCTGTCTACTGGCTCTTCCACACGATCCGGCTCACCAGTACTGACTTATTTTTGGAGCGCTAGGCACTGCAACTTCATCTGCTGTTCTGAGTTTTTCCATATCCGATACAAAATAAATACAGTAACTGTAACAATTTAAATTTTTCACTTTAAAGCTCCTCTGTAAATTAATTACTGCATCGACAAACTCACAGGCATATCTGTATCGTTTGACACCTAAGGAATACAACTTTCCTGTAGTCGTAAGTAGGATTTTACAGTCTATGACGAAAGTGAGGCGTCACATTGAATCCAACTTAGTTTTCTTTCATAGCTACTCTACCGTAATATCTGCTGACCTTCATATATTTATAACTGCAGAAACGCAAGAAATCATTAATCTATGTGTGATGTCACTCTAATACTTCAGCAGTCACTGGGAACCACAGTAATTGCTATTAACACTAGCAAGACGAATATATGAGCAGCAGTACCTCACATGCGAGATGCAACATCTGGAAAGCATTCTGAGGAGCAACGAGTACTCCACCAATTACATAAGAAGTGTCACAGAATCAAACACTTGGCGAAGCGACATTTCGGAAAAAGCAATAATGGGTAAGACCTTTCTGCCATACATTCCCAGAGCAATAGATAGAATCGGCCTATATTGCTCAAACGTGGCGCAAAGACTATATTCACAGATGAAGACTGCACCGTAGTTCCTTCTCTAGATTGTCGCACAGATGACAAAATGGTAGTTATCGAAATAGACGACAGAGGGATAGAGAAGCAATTAAAATCGTTCAAAAGAGGAAAGGCCGCTGGACCTGATGGGATACCAGTTCCATTTTACACCGAGTACGCGAAGGAACTTGCCCCCCTTCTTGCAGAGGTGTACCGTAGGTCTCTAGAAGAGCGTAGCGTTCCAAGGGATTGGAAAAGGGCACAGGTCATCCCCGTTTTCAAGAAGGGACGTCGAACAGATGTGCAGAACTATAGACCTATATCTCTAACGTTGATCAGTTGTAGAATTTTGGAACACGTATTATATTTAAGTATAATGACTTTTCTGTAGACTAGAAACCTACTCTGTAGGAATCAGCATGGGTTTCGAAAAAGGCGATCGTGTGAAACCCAGTTGGCGCTATTCGTCCACGAGACTCAGAGGGCCATAGACATGGGTTCCCAGGTACATGCCGTGTTTCTTGACTTCCGCAAGGCGTTCGATACAGTTCCCCACAGTCGTTTAATGAACAAAGTAAGAGCATATGGACTATCAGAACAATTGTGTGATTGGATTGAAGAGTTTCTAGATAACAGAACGCAGCAAGTCATTCTCAATGGAGAGAAGTCTTCCGAAGTAAGAGTGATTTCAGGTGTGCCGCAGGGGAGTGTCGTGGGACCGTTTCTGTTCACGATATACATAAATGACCTTGTGGATGACATCGGAAGTTCACTGAGGCTTTTTGCGGATGATGCTGTGGTATATCGAGAGGTTGTAACAATGGAAAATTGTACTGAAATGCAGGAGGATTTGCACCGAATTGACGCAAGGTGCAGGGAATGGCGATTGAATCTCAATGTAGACAAGTGTAATGTGCTGCGAATACATAGAAAGAAAGATACCTTATCATTTAGCTACAATATAGCAGGACAGCAACTGGAAGCAGTTAATTCAATAAATTATCTTGGAGTACGCATTAGGAGTGATTTACAATGGAATGATCATATAAAGTTGATCGTCGGTAAAGCAGATGCCAGACAGATTCATTGGAAGAATCCTAAGGAAATGCAATCCGAAAACAAAGAAAGTAGGTAACAGTACGCTTGTTCGCCCACTGCTTGAATACTGCTCAGCAGTGTGGGATCTGTACCAGATAGGGTTGATAGAAGAGATAGAGAAGATCCAACGGAGAGCAGCGCGCTACGTTATAGGATCATTTAGTAATCGCGAAAGCGTTACGGAGATGATAGATACACTCCAGTGGAAGACTCTGCAGGAGATACGCTCAGTAGCTCGGTACGGGCTTTTGTTGAAGTTTCGAGAACACACTTTCACCGAGGAGTCAAGCAGTATATTGCTCTCTCCTACGTATATCTCGCGAAGAGACCATGAGGATAAAATCAGAGAGATTAGAGCGCACACAGAGGCATACCGACAATCCTTCTTTCCACGAACAATACGGGACTGGAATAGAAGGAAGGACCGATAGAGGTACTCAAGGTGCCCTCCGCCACACACCCTCAGGTGGCTTGCGTAGTATGGATGTAGATGTAGACATAGATATAAACCAATAAAGAAGATCAAAGAGTGTCTCATATCAGCAGAGGAGAATAGGGATCCACTCGCAACGTCGGGAATATATCACATAGCATATACATGAGGAAAAGTGTATGTCAGAATGACTCGACGATCAACCAACACCAGGATCACACTGGAGGTGGATCAGGTGGAGAATGCGGCCGTGTCGGAGCACGCGCTGTGTGAGGCCGCCGACATGGAAGTTCTTGCTGTGAGAAGAGCTATCACACCCACTTGTTGAGAGAAGCTATAGAAATATACAAACATGACAATAGCTGTAGCACAAAAAAAAGTCTCAAGGTGAACGGATCCTGGATTCCCATGCTACAGTAAATGACAGTTGCAGGTAGCAAGACGAGAACCGAAACAGAAATGCCCTCGGGAAAGCGGTTAGACGTTAGCGCACCTAGTACATGTATCTACGGCCACCATCTCGACTCCAGCCCACCACGAGTGTTTAGTAAAAAAAATTCATTCTTGGGTATCTTTATACACAACTGACTTTCTTTTCGTTATCTGACATAGCTAGCACGCTGCATCAAATTAAGTGAAACACTGAATGAAATTTCTAGAATTTCACTGAGGTAAAAACACACTGCAAGGATTTTATGCGTGTTTCATTTTAGGTCGACTTTGCTACATGTGAACTGTAGGTAACGTATCGAAATTGTATTTACACCATAGCTCTGAACACTGTTTATCACCGTTCTCAAGATATTAATTTTTATATCGACTGGGACTTTGCACATAGTATGACCAATAGTATGTCTATGAGCAATGTGAATCATGTAGTTGTGTTGTGTGCATAGTTCCACGTAGTCAGCGCGTACACAACTTTCCCACTAGAGCGCGCCCCGCTAAGCATAACAGCGCAGGCGCAGCGCTCGTCCGTCTCCGCAATACGAGATGGCGCTGTCTTAGAGACGGACCAAATTCTGCTTCCGCCTATCCTCGTATTAATATGTAACGCAGCCAATGAGATCGCTGCTAACGTAGAACATTTTCTCCTCGTGGATCACACTCACGCAGTGATACCCGAACGCTCGAGGTATTATAACGAGTGTACAGACCTCCGGTTAGTCAGTCTGCATTAGTCTGTAGTCAAGTTTCAGTCTGCGCCTAATAAGATTACCATATTCCTGTACGTAGCCATGAAGATAAATGAATAGACATTTTGTCAAGTATCAGAGATATGTGAGAATAAGATTAACGTACCAAGACCAAAGGAACTTCAGATTGTCAACTGTAAATAGCATCCAGAACCAAGTTAAGTTATTTCTATGCTTTTTATTATTTTAATAAATGTGTATGAAAATTAATCAAGTTCTGTTTAAAGTTGGTCACCGTCGATCTGCTACTGTAAGCGTGCAAGTGGCATTTCTATCGTTTGACCTAAAGGCAGAAGATACACACGCCACGATAAGACCACGAGACATATTGCTGACACTCGCCTACTTCGTTAGAGCGACAAGTCAAATAATCTGATGGTGTGTGTACCGAAGGTCTTACAGTACGCACACCACAAGTTGTGACATCAGTCGCATTTAATAAATGGTTCAAGATATCGAAATGAGTATTTTAGCAAACCATAGCACACAAAGAGCTGCGTGTTTTTCCGTATGATTAAAGTACAAAACAGTTTTATCTGTCGAGATATGGAAATAAATATAGCTCTTTCGATGGAGAAGTATTCAGCAGCATTTAGTATCTCATCAGAAGAAAATAATGTGGCATTGTATATATTAATATTTATGGTATTCTATGTGGCCTACTCAGCTTTACTCAAAACAATTTTGTTGCTATGTCAAAAGATGCAGTCACTAAGTAACTAAATGTTTTAGTTATTTCAGTTTCCATCGAGACACAGAATGCTTTATATCTGCATGTAATGATATCGGATTGCCAACTAATATCTATAGGAACACTTCTGTAATGTTCTTTATATGGAGAAGTCTGATACTCTAATTCTGATTCTTTCATCTTCTGATATCAAGTACCAGATATATCATTCCCTGTAACAAGCTTCATAATTTCTTCCTCTGTACATCTACAATGGGATGCCATTTTCTCACTCAGAAACGAAGATGAAAACCGCAACACAAATAAGATCACAACAGCAACTCCACACAGGCCGATCATAGGAAATCTTCTGAGCACTCGGGGCGGAAATGCAACTACTTCGCCACTCTACCTGACTTCTAAGTGCCTTATGCGTTAACGCGTCTGGAGCTCATAGAGACCCGACCCGCAGCCTGTCTTAACGTGTTGGCAGCACAAGGGTCTCAGCAGGTGAGTGAGCATATATACCGTCTAGCGCACCTAACGGGAGGGAAAACAGCACTCCTAAACTCGCCCAAAGCATTTGGGGATGGCAGCCGTGGCACATGTTAACATGTCTGATCATAATACGAACAAACTGTTCTCTTCGCTGTGATCCTCACTAAAACAAACGTCTTGTTGAATTCAGTCTCATAAAACAGCAGCTACATTGAAGCGCCAAAGAATCTGGTATAGGCATACGTATTCAAATACTGAGATACGTAAACAGACAGAATACGGCGCTGCGGTCGGCAACGCCTATATAAGACAACAAGTGTCTGGTGCAGTTGTTAGATCGATTACTATTGCTACAATGGCAGGTTAGCAAGATTTAAGTGAGTTTGAACGTGGTCTTATGGTCGGCGCACGAGCGATGGGACGCAGCATCTCCGAGGTAGCGATGAAGTGGAGATTTTCCCGTAAGACGGTATCACGAGTGTACCCTGTATATCAGGAATCTGGTAAAACATCAAATCTCCGACATCGCTGCGGCCGGAAAAAGATCCCGCAAGAACGGGACCAACGACGACTGAAGAGACTCGCTCAACGTGACAGGAGTGAAACGCTTCCGCAAACTGCTGCAGATTTCAATGCTGGACCATCAAGAAGTGCCAGCCTACGAACCATTCAACGAAACATCACCAATATGGGACTTCGGAGCCGAAGGTCCACTCGTGTACCCTTGATGGCTGCACGACACAAAGCTTTACGCCTCGCCTGGGACCGTCAACACAGACATTGAACTGCTCATGACTGGCTACATGTTGCCATGTCGGACAACCTCGTTTCAAATTCTATCGACTGGATGGACATTTACGGGGAATGAGATAACCTCATGAATCCGTGGATCCTACATGTCAGTACGGGACCGTTCAAGTTCCTCGAGGCTCTGTAATGGTATGGGGCGTGTGCAGTTGGAGTGATATGGGACCTCTGATACGTCTAGATACGACTCTGGCAAGTGACGCGTACGTGAGCATCCTGTCTGATCACCTGCACCCTTTCATGTCGATTGTGCAAAAAATGGTTCAAACGGCTCTAAGCACTATGGGACTTAACATCTGAGAGCATCAGTCCCCTAGACTTTGAACTAATTAAACCTAACTAACCTACGGACATCACACACATCCATGTCCGAGGCAGGATTAGAACCTGCGACCGTAGCTGCAGCGCGGTTCCGGACTGAAGGGCCTTCTTTTTGTTTAGTTTTTTTCCGATAGTGTGCTGTTTTATAATATGTTTTTGTGGGGTACCTAACAAAAAGAAATAAAACAAAATCATAGCCATCCCTACGGGGCACCGCCACTTGTGTTTCTGCTAAACAAAAATGAACTATTACCTCTTCAGGCGTTGCCATTCTAAGTATACGTAATCACCGCCCATCTAAAATGTGAAGAAACTATACTATACGAGACTAACGTGTGTGCGCCAACCGACAAAAACACGATTAAAGGAAACGGGGGAAATATATTTCTAGTAGGGTGTGGAAGTTTTTTTTTTTTGTTTGTTATGTGCAGTATGGACATATAGATATCAATGTGCCAACAGTCATGGATAGGCAAGCGTGGAAAACTAAAACAGAATGAAGACATCATCAAAGTTAATAAACATAAACAACATGAAAATAAAGCTATCTTCCCAGGCTTCCCAGCAATTGCACCCACTGATAAAGATAGTTCAATGTATGATTGTTTGCAGTTCGTTCTGACCTCATTTACCACTGCCTGTAACATGCCAACTACATGGCGGGCTGTGAAAGGCACTCCACAGGTAGTTCGCGAAGCATCATCGATATCTGGTATGCCCGGCAATAGCATGATGTCTTTCTTGCAAACAGAGCCAGAATTCAAGTAAATTCTTGAGTCCGTCACGATAGACGTAATGGACCGCATGTCCACGTATCCACATATCCAGTTGGTCCGAGTCTTAGGGTAAAATGTCTCATCCGTAAACAACAACGTGCGTGCAGAGATATGCTCCGGCGTAACTCTTAAGAGGTAAGCTAGCATCTGCCGCACTAGGTGCCAAACCGGTTTCGCCTCTCCACAGCTGAGGCGGTGTTCGTCTGAATCTACTGTATTACATCCCACACAATTGGGAGATTCTGCCATGTGGATATTGTAGAGATGTTCTTGTGTCACCATATTAAGGGGACAGCGTTGCAGGATGCCGTGATTCAGGCGCCGAGTTGTGGCCATTCGTGGTGTCGTGAGTGCTGCACTGGAATACCTTTGATCTAAATAGAAACGCTCTATATAAAAGGGGGGCGCTGGAATGTGCTGTAGCGGCACCGGCGATCTACGTGAAGCAGGTCGTAGCGCCGTCAGAAGCAAACTCGTGAGGCCTGTAGGACATCGGCGCAGCAGACATAAATGTGAACTAACATAGAGGGCAATGGCGCTGTCATGGAGGTTAACTGGGCCGAGACCACCTTTTTCCTTGAGGAGGATAAGAGATACGTATCTGATCAATCACATACCAGCCCTGACGAAGTATTCCAGCGCTGCCATAATGCTACGCCCCAAGGGGTTCGGAGTGGGTAGTGTTTGGGCGACATGCGGTATGCGGGACGCAAGGTACACATTGGCATAATGCGCCCGCAAAACTATGTTGACGGACCGCAAGCGCTCATTTGCAATTCCGGCCCGAATTTGGGTAAGAAGGCGTCGATAATTGAGCGTCGTCACGCGTCGCATGTCGTTCATGAAATCTAAGCCCAAGCGGCGGACAGTATCACTGAAGCGCAAGGGGGCAATGTGTTCCTGCGGTAGCCATATCCTCATGCTCAAGGCGACGAACTTGTCAACGTTGATTTGGTTACCAGAAGCTGTACCGTAGGTTGCAATCCAGTCAAAAGCCGCAGCCATATCGGCAGCTCCACGTATGACGATCATCAAATCATCCGCATATGCGGTGGAGCGATAGATGTAGCTACCAAACTGAATCCCAGTGAACCTGTCTCGGAGATCACACAACAATTGTTCTAAGGCCAATGCAAATACCAATGTAGAAAATGGACGTCCCTGCTATACTGATCGGCGGATCGGCATCGGTGCCGTCAGTCTTCCATTAACAAGAACTCGAGAAGTAGCACTATGCAGAAGGCGTGTCAACACTGTGATAAAGGGATCGGGGTATTCCATGCGCCGTAGAACGGCCGTGAGGAAAGTGTGGCCCTCACGGTCAAAACCCTGGCTAAAGTCGGTAGACGCCCGGGCTGCAGGCAAACGTTTCACCCGTGGAAGGGAGATGAGATCTCTGTAACAACATAAATTAGTTCTGATGTTGTTGGGGTCCCCCCAAGGACATCTGATCGCTGGAAAGGACGTGCAACAATGTGCCGCGATACGTTCTGATGGCAGCCTCGAAAAGATCTTGACGTAGCTCTTCAATAACGTTAAGGGGCGATAGTCGCGGACATGATTCCGTCCTTTTGGCTTATGGATTGGTACAATCAGTCCTTCCAAGAACGGTGCAGGCAACGGTATACCTGGGGACATCAATTCCTGACAAATTTGAACCCAACACGGTACCAACAATTGTTTAAAGGCTCGATAGAACTCTAATGGTAGTCCGTCGATTCCAGGTAATTTATGCGGAGCACCTTTACCAATGGCGTCAACCACTTCCTCTTCTGTCATTTCTCCCAGTAAAGTTGGTACCATGTCTGGTGGAACTGTATCGTGGACATGTGCAGAAACTGTGTCTACCGTCACCAAATCAGGGAACACTGCTGAATAAAGGTGAGCATAATGCCCATAGAAGGCTTCTGCTATATCTGCTTGTTCTACCACGTGTCGACCGTCATCCGTTAGCATGTCGGTTACCAGCGACCTACGGCGCCTCCTGCGCTCTAAGAGCACGTGGTGCTGGCCTTTCTGATTGTAGCCTCGTCCAGATTGGCGACGTTCAGTTTCCAGGGGGGGGGGGGGGGGGCTACTGCGCCCCACACGTTCAGGTTGAAGGGCAATGGTGCAAATATAGGCTGTGTGGTCGGTGAATGCAGTGGGCCAGAGCTCTGCTCCTCTCGTCGCCGTCGAATCCTGTCTAACCGACTTGACGAATGACTATAATGGGAGTAACCAGTAGCTGGGCCATGGATGTGGCGCCACGTGTCGAGCAGGTGGAGGTCACACACTAGCATTTCCAATTCTGCACACGGGACGTGATATGGCTGCTGATCGTACGGAGATAAAGTACAGATAAAATCGCCTTCGATCACCATATCATCTATGCGGCCCATATAGAGACTCGTAATATGTTCCGAAACTCGATCTCTCCGTCTCCCTGATCCTGATGGGGCAAATACACTGATCAGTCGTACATCGTTGACAGTTACGGGCATGGCTCTTGCACTCGGTAATTACAGTACGTCCGTAGGAGCGAAGCCTCCCAGTAGCAGGACAGGCACACCACAATCGGTAGAAGAGGCGTGAGATAACAGCGAGCGTGGTTTGTGTTAAAATGATCAGTGCAGAGGTCTGCGCGACAAGGGTGCCTAAATACGCGAACTCCCTCAGATTTAAACTTTCGGACGGGCATGTCGTTGCAATGATGGTGGATCATGCAGGCATGGGCCTGAGAACTTTAAGGGTTTTTGAGCTCCCCTTCGAGGTCCCAGAGGAAGTTGTCAAGGATGCCTTCCGACCATATAGCAGTGTCATCGTCCACGTTGCAGAAAAGTGGAAAACTTTTCACCCTAGGTGTGGCATCCCCAGTACCACCCCTTCCCTGTCACCCGTGCCCTCTCCTGGGGAAGTTCCTCTACATCGTCCGACCACTGTGGATGCTACACGATGCTGTGTAGCTGATCGGCACGTTAAGTCTCTTTCACCCACGTCGTCTTTGGAAGAGGTGGATGGAGCGCCATCCATCGACGCGACCTGGTGAATCTGTGGTGCAAGAAGTAACTGTGCACTCGTGGTATGGACAAGCGAACCGTCTACACCACCTTGATCCTGAGCAGGCGCAGCATCCATCCCGTCTGACGAGATGTCACCTTCTTGGCCGGCCGTGTGTAAGAGTCAATCGTCAGAGGGGTCCGCCGACGTCGCTTGCTTCGTCGAGGTGAACGTTGCTTTCGAACGTGGACATCCGTATCCGAATGTGGGAGACTATCCAGCGTCGTATCACCTTCCGCTAGGAAAGCCGCTGTCGGGACAATGTTCGCATCCACCTCCATAGCGTCCTAAATGTTATCTTGCGTCTGGATTCCGTAAGACTGTTGCTGCTGTTGTTGCTGTGGAGGGGGCGACATCTGGGTTGGCATCAGAGGTCCTTCCTCTTCCTCCCTTGGTCCTTCTGACGTCGATGGATGTCCCCGACCGTCCGTTTCGTCCTCATATATGGTGTGCATCGTCGTCTGAGCGTATGTGAGGGGCAGGATTGTCGTCCCCGTCGGGGAAACGGAGTCTCCCACTGGTGTCTGCGTAAGTCTACGTTGTAAGCAGCCCGATCGAACATGGCCCTCCTGCCCACATCGGGAAGAGGTACGCGGTTGACCGTCGTACATTATGCTTGCACGACAGCCACCGATGTTCAAATAGGACGGCACATGTTTCTTCAGCTCAAGTTTAATTTGGCGCACACTATTGTAGACGTTATACGTCGAAAAAGTTTGCCACTTTTCTGCAACGTGGGTGATGACATTGCTGTATGGTCGGAAGGCATCCTTGACAACTTCCTCTGGGACCTCGAAGGGGTGCTCAAAAACCCTTAAAGTTCTGAGGCCCATGCCTGCATGATCTACCATCACTGCAACGATATGCCCGTCCGAAAGTTTAAATCTGAGAGTGTTTGCGTATTTAGACACCACTGTCGCGCAGACCTCTGCACTGATCGTTTTAACATAAACCATGCTCGCTGTGTTCAAAAAATGTATTCCGACAACAGTTGCCGGATCTAAACGTAGATCGTCGCGTATAAACTGATATATTTCATAGGCTCGAGGACGCGCGTGATCTGGTTGGAAGGTAATTCGGATCGTATCGTGGCGCCATGTGTGAGCCATAGTCGCACTGAACTTTGAACAAATACAACTCGCACCGCGAAAAGGTACACACAAGCAAGCGCTCACGGTCACGCACGGCGGGACTCAGCGTACGTCTTCGCCCCACCGCAGCCAATAGCAGACATGAGCCCAGAAGCGTTCGTCCACAGCGGCCGGCCCGATTGTGCATTCCGACGGACTTGGGCAATTCCAGGTGTGCCAGTTTCTTTGCCTCTTCAGTGTAAATGTATTGGGAAACGTGGCGTAGAAAGGATAGAAACGTCGATTTGCAGCGTAATGTAGGAAACGATTTATTAATTACAGGAGAGGTTGCCTGACCATTGGATTTATATAAGCGCCATTGTATTTTGGTTACTTGTTTCTTATGATATGGCACTTTCTAAAATTTCATACGCGCATTAAACTCTCTAAACTCAATTGTGTATCTTACAGAAGAAATCTTGAGTTTAATTTGTGGAAGATAACAATCAGTTCTTCCCCTTAATCTCTTCATTTCTCCGTAACACTGCTTCTGTCACTGATTATATTCCATTTATCAATTCCAAAATTTCAGTTATTTTTCTACTCTGTACTGTATGTTCACAATGTTACAGTAAGGGAACATGTTGATTGTCACTAACTTGTGGCTTTTAGCTTGTTACGCTTATGCTACACGAAATTTGTTAATTATATTATTGAAAAATTGAATAGTTATATTCTATCATTCACGACGGTTAATCAGCTTGAAATATTTTTTGTTGTCCCTGGATATTTCATGAAACATGACTTTAGAGATACATGCTTATTTCGAAAGATGAAGGGATAGTCTCACAATTAAAGTAATATTTCCTTTACAAAATGCATGACGTTGACAGTCACACAGATGTACGACAGTAAGTGTTTCACAAGACAGGTAGTTCATCCTCATCAACGACCATTCGGAACAGTCTCGTCACACAGCCCGAAAGCTGCTGATCGTT
Source organism: Schistocerca cancellata (assembly GCF_023864275.1). Taxonomy (NCBI): domain Eukaryota; kingdom Metazoa; phylum Arthropoda; class Insecta; order Orthoptera; family Acrididae; genus Schistocerca; species Schistocerca cancellata. Next base: position 219,611,662 of record NC_064629.1, on the reverse strand, counting down.
TCTACGCCCTCAATAATTGTCAAGGTAATTACGAAGCTCCTCATTACCCGCTGCATCGTTCCTTTCGAAATTTTATGTTTTCTTTTCACCATGTTTTTGTTGTGTTCATTCAATAGGAAGTCTTAGAAAGACGATGGTTGTCTTACGCTTGTAGTAAACTGAATAAATTACAGTTGATTCTTCATGAACTGTCTTCGTTATCCAGAGGTCACATAGAACAAGATAAACGTCTCACTCTGCTATTACAATTATGACTATACAGGAGACCTTACCGTTCAGCGCTAGAATGACTCTACATACACTCGTCTTCCAAACGGAAATAAGATTACGGTTTACCATCCCGTGCACGCTGAAGTCAGTAGAGTCTGAGAACAACATACGATTCGACAAAATGAAAAATAAATCGGAGGCACTCTGTATGTAAGACCATCAAAGTATTCGCGTTAATTGACTAAGGAAACTAAAGAAAACACTGGTTCAGATGATCGGACGTGGAGTTGATGTAGTTTTTGAGACGGACAATAATACTAAATAGGTTAAAACAACAGATTGATGCAAGTATAAGTGAAAAATATTAAGGTTCTAGTCATACACGAAAGTAACTTTCTCATACACGTGTTTTCCAGTGTAGTATGAAATGTGGATAGATTATCTAGAAGTTATCATCCAATACAGAGCGTTTAGATTTAGTTATAAAGAGTAATAAGTCTCTGCAAGTAATTCGTCTTAACTTTCAAACGAGATTTCGTCAAACATTACGTCCATTACACGTCAGTCCAGTAGAGCTTATGTTGAAACTGGAAATTACGTTTTTGCGGCAGTGAGTTTCACAAATATGAAACGATTATCATCTAACATACATTCATCACATTACTGTTGCAATTAACTTCTTAAGTACAGCTTTTGGTTTTGTTATTGTACTGATGAGGTTTTTTGCGGGTGTCTATGTCAAAAATTTAATAAATTATCTGCTAAATCTTCTACAACTAATTTCTGGTGTACACTCTATGGAATATTTCTGCAATCGAAGGATGTCTCAAGTCGTTCTTCGTCAGGAAAGCGGCTACCAATACAACGCAGAACTCCAGCATAGTTCATTACGTTTACTGTTCCAACATTCTGCATAGTCACAACAGGAGCGCAGGAGACACGGTCCTGGGCGGCGCTTGACAGACTGCTTTGAAGGTATTCCACCGTAACGAACATTGTCCGAGAGTTCGCAGAATCGAGTGTTTCCTCGAACCGTGGGGAAAGCCATTGTTCTGTAGAACGGTACGGCTGCAGCCAGTTATGGCAGCTCGACGTACGTGCGGATGTTAGTGAGAACCTCTGACATTACCCCTGAAACCTCTGCAGTGAGTAGAATAAATTCAGTGTGGCGATATGGGAACGAACTCTAACAGGTACGTGGCCATGTAACACGAATTGGTAGCAAATTCCTCATCCTCATCGCATCATCAAGATCAAACTGTATTGGCCACAGCAATAGAAAAAGTCCCAATATTTTGGATATTATGTGTCAAGCTCAGTCGTGAGCTTCGATTTTGTGAGTGAAAAGTTTATGCTGGTGGTCAGTGCGTTGCCCAGGGACAAAATAGGAGTAAACTACTACGTTTAAAAAAAAACCGTGATTCACCAAAATATTGGTATATGTAGCTTATCACGTTCTGAGTGAATCCGTTGATAGACTTTATTTATAAAATGATGACTGAAAAATACAAATATATATGTATGGGAGTACTACAAATATTATTCTATTATTATATCTGAGAATACAGTCAGAAAATTTCTCATAGGAGGGTAGTTCAAAAAGTAAATTACAGATTATTATAGCAGGCCAAGTAACTTGCTGTGCTACTCTTCCAAGTCACAAAGATGCATGATACTGTTTTTCAACGTACACCTTCACCAAGTCTATTTAACATCGGCTGGGGCATTCAAGTATTCATTCAATTCACTGACGACAGAAATCCACTTTTCAGCCACGGAGCTATTCGAGCATCGCTGTATGGGCGTCTTCAACGTCTGAAAATCTGCGACTGCTGCGAATCGGTTCTCTGATTGGCTGGACATAGTCAGCAGTGGTCGATGTCGACGGCCTACTTTCCTGGTCAGAATGCTCACGTTTGTTCGGTCTGGTCAAACAACTGACACAATTTCAATTAGAATGGACTCGACGTTGCACACTGGTCCACACTCCGGTAGAATATCTCGGTAAATTTTTATATGAAATTTAGATGCTTTTCCCACAAGGTACGTGCTGTCCCGCGTACTTCAGCTTTGGATTACGTTCACACTCTCCGTGCCACTTCACTCCCAGACTGTGATGCAACTGTTATCCGTACCGCAGAAGAACAGAGTCTACAGGATACACGGAACATGTATAATTTTCTGACAATAAGCCACTCTTGTTGGGCAATGATCTTAGCGTGTGATGACATCCGTAACTTATATGTTACAGTCCTTAAGTATATGGTTCATTCTGGTACTTTGTTTTGTAAAATCGAAAAAAAGAACAGTCATCTTTTCTGTGAAAGAAAGGTATATTTTGCTTTTAGTACTCTGCACAAGTGTGAAATCCATATGTCCAGGCAGGCCACATCTGAAATGACTTTTCTCGGTTTTATTCAACATTTCAAATAGATGCATGGCATCGAACACTCTTGCTGTTGGTGATGGCAAGACTTTGGTGTTCTAGGACGTTTCCTCATTGGAAATGCATCATCTTCGTCATCATATTCCTCCTCTTCTGCTTCTTTCTCTTCTTCCTCTTATAGCGTCTGTTGTGACGGTAAAAGTATGCATCATGTATATGAATGTGTGGTGTTTGTTCTTTCGGACATGTTCGAAAAAAAACTGTGTCCGAGTGACGCAATGGTTAACGCAACTGACTAGTAAGCAGGAGATTTCAGGTTCGAATCCCGATACTGTACATATTTTCACTCGTCGCCACTGATTGCTTGTAATTTCCCGATGCACCTGACATCAATAATCACTTCCCTTTCCTTTCTTTACTCCCTGTCAACTTTCATTCCAATATAAAGTATATGTCGTTGCCGAATGGAGATGCAGTGCTACATCGAAAAAAGAAAAGGTATCGCCGTCTTGTTGCCAGGAAATAAACGGTCAGTTATTCGATAGCGTAGGGTATTTTATCGAATTATGATCTGTTATAATCATGTTATAATTCAAATTTACTAAATACAAGCAGGAATTGCCTTTATTTGTTGACACCATGCTAACCACAACTTTCTTTAATCAGATACGGAAACCTATTAGGAGCTTGCAGAATCGAAAACAAGTGATGTACAAAAAGCACACGGTGTAAAGTACACGCTACAATTATGCACAGAAAGTTTAGTTTATCGCCTGAGTTATCAAAACAATACATGTTGGATGCAGCATACATGCTGGATGAAGAAAGAGGAAGTTATTTCAAATGCTAATTTCGTAACGAAGTACCTTTTTTATTATATCAAATACTGTCTTCGTATTTGATGCGATGAAATGCTATTGCGAAGTGCTACAAAGAGACGTTCTTGTCAGTGCAGTCCTCGTGTTGGAGACTGAGGAGCTACATGATCTAACATGTCACACATACTACTGCTAACTTAACGCTAAGATAAAGCTGAAGCGGGCGTGAGAAGCCAAACAACCGATGTAGAACGATAGGTCTGTGCAGAACCAAATAAATGTAACAATTTTCACCAAAAGAATTATAAATTCATTAGGGGTACGTCTTAAGATGGAGTAAATATGAACATTAGACTTGAGGTCCAGCTTCAGTTTATTCATCCATCTTCGACCTTTGCACTTCTTATTGATGACGTAATAGGTTGTACAAAATGAAGAATGTACAGTACTAAAGAAATCAATGCAAATTATGTTACAACCAATAATAGTAAAGACATTACTCACTGTAAGCTAATTAATCGTACAACACAGTAGTGGGGATAAAATTGAAAAATACTAGTTACCATACATGTTTACGGATAATTAGTGTCAAAGAGTGAGATTTTCTTCTGTGCAGGTCGAGAACTATTCAGTTGTAAACAATGCTGGTATTAGACAGTTTTTTCGACATCCGTCAAAAATATTTGATAATACAGTGCGTTATTGCGAAAAGTTTAATGCCCAGGTATACGCAACTATTCCTAGTTTTGTTAAGTCTAGTAGTGAGCTAGCTAATCATTTTATTGCAGCATACATCATGTTAATGACCTGACCATCTTAATTTGTAATTCTGCTAATTCTCATTTATGTACTGTAGACAGTTGAGTACAAGATAGAAAGGACTGTAATAATAATCAACATTTTAAGTTTACCAACATATATGTTGTTTTTAAAGACACTACGACACGGGATTCATATACGAAGGTAACTGGACTCAGACTTTAATTTAATCATCCAGGTTTCCACCGACATCATTTTAACTCTAAGAAAGTGCTCCGCAATTAATGTCCGAGCTTCTGAGGCAAGCTTTAATTACTGCTCCAAAACATTGTACTAAATTAACTGCGACGCCTCTGTTTCGTTAATTAAAGCTCAGGTGTAAGATCCAATGATAACTTAGACAGCAATTACTTCTTCAATATATCTCCTGCAGTGTTATACTGCTTGAAACGATACTACCCATTCTTATTCTGTTCAACTAAGTATATGACTCCGGAGGATTGATGGGAACCAGTCAGCGTGAGTTTGTTAGATACACAGTTGAAATCTAACGCTCTGCATGGGCCCAAGAGAAAATTGATAAACCGGTAAATGTAAAAAGTACGAAAGAATAGTAACAGCGTTCACCACATATTACTTCTTACTAATGGCTAAAAACTCATTAACACTAGTGCCTCACCAGAAATACAAAAGGGGGGCAGAACAATTAAAAAGTTCGGCACATGCAGGAAGATAAGGATTTCAAATGACTGTTGTCATTCATCACTGATCTGTAAATTCCTTTGTCGCATAGGATATGTACTTGTTGAGCATCAGCTACTGACGTCCCAAGTCAGCACATCGAGCTTTGTGCAATAAGCAGTCCTATGCCTGCGACGCTAATTCCCAGAGACGACCGTTGAGGGGGGGACAAATTAGCGATACCTGCTAGCTCGGCGGAGACATCACCGGTCACTGGAGGATTGCCGGCAGTCATCTAGCCCTTATTACTCGTTAGAAGCGTCTAATAGGACACGAAGGCCCCCCAAGTGGGGCTAGCAAATAGAGCACCCTGTGTAGGGCTAACAAAAGTGACATCCAGCGCAAGTCCAACATGGATGTAAGGTGATATATTTGGTTTACTCATTCTAGGATTGAACACAACTGTGTTAGCTCTATTGACTTGTTTAATGTCGCAATATTTGCATAGAAATACATGCTTTTACACAGTTTACAATGTGACAATGTTGAAACAGTTGTCAGGATAACGCATCTCGTCAACATCAAAAAGTGAAATAATCCTAAACACAACAATATTAATTATTAACCCTCAGAGAGTTAAATTATCATAACACGACAGTATTAAAGTTTAACTATAAGTTTTTGTACAAAATTATTCTTACGATTTCGTTATGATGTTGGTCAGTACTACGATAAATCATCCGACTCCGGATCAAAGTTCGGTACTATTTTCAGGATGACTATCAAGTATACAGTGGATGGTTAATTATGTGACAAATTGAGCAAAAGATTACCCAAGGTCGCTCGAGTTTACAGTGGACACAAGCTGGTGAACCAACAAATGTACGCCTCTGCACGCTGTATTTACCTTAAGTTGCGATAAGCTGTCGTCTAATAGGCCTCTCTCTTCTCTGAAATTCCTATAAAACTAATTAAAACCTGTGCTGAATTTTTTAAAGCATAAAGTCTCCCTATGTTTCTTGTTATGCTAGAAAACATGTACTCATCCCTAGTCTTAGAATATGGTTATATACACGCGATTGGGTGGAGCAGCGTGCATATTATAATATCCTCTCAGTTATCACAGGAACAATTAACTAGTTGGCTGGTTCGTTTCTCCACAGTTGGAGATAATTGGTGCTACAGCTAATTTCTAGCTGGATGTCAGGCGCTGTAAACGCAGTGTTGGCCCAAATTACTCCTCTGCGTCGTACAGAGCGTTATGTGCTCCGTTATGCACTAGACCCCAGTTCAGAGAAGAGTCGTCCACGAAATTTCCGTCTTTTTTTTCTCATAGCCGAACTGTCTTCCCACCTGGGTTCTTTCGTTCTTCATGCTACAGCTTTTTTCGACCAATAGGAGCGTTACTCTTGTTTTGTGGAATGTCTCTCTATCACTCGCAAGGTCCCCACCATTAAACTGCGTCGAAACTTTGGCTCTTTACTCCTTCCTAGTGCGTTTCCGCCAATCGGACGTTTTGTGCCCACGCCAGACGTCAAAATGCGTAAATTGTCTCTCACGTGTGTGCCACTTGCTAGACACGTGATCGAAAATGCGTCAATGGTCTTTTTAGAATCCATTTGGAATTCTGAAACGCAGTTTTTAAAAACTGTCTTTCCTGTCCTCCCCCAGATTTCCCTTTAACTCGCTCTCCCCTTCTGAGTCACCTGGTAGGTCGTTGACCTAGCTTGGGACGCCCATTTAAGTGACTTCTGTTGTACCTCCCGTGGCGCAGCCTTACCTCTGCTCTCGCCCCTCTGAATTCCAAACTAAAACGCCTCTCGCTGCTTGTTGCTCATAGACATGCATTATATAGGAATGGTGTGTTAATTACCGTCAATTGAGTGTCATCCCTTTTTGCATTACATACTGATAGGCAAATTTGCTCATAACTGCCGAATTAAGTTAGGTGTCATATTCACCTTGCTGTTGCAATATATAAAGCTCTCTTGTAAGGTGCAAATATGACCATTTATTCTGCCACCTTACAAGGCATAACCACTGCACAGTTTAATATCTTGTAGAATAAGATTTCATTAGAGATGGAGATGAGCACGAAATTGGAAAAAAATGGAGTTCCATTTTCAAAGGAACAAGCCCAGTGTTTGTCTTAAGCTGCTTAGGGAAGCCATAAAAAAGTGCAATGTATTAATTTATTTTTTTATTTATCGATCTACTTAACCTGGCAACATGACCGGTTGGGAAACTCATTCATGGATTGCATCCAGTGCCTTAACACCATTCAATGCACACATTTCTACTGGAGCACTGGCTCAAAACAAGAAGGAAAGAAGATTAGGATGTAACGTCTCATCGACATGGAAGACATTACAGGCAGAGCACAAGCTCTAAATGTTTCAAGGACGGGGAAGGAAACGGGCCATGCGCCACACTGGCTCAAAGACGTGAAGAAAATCGAGTAATGAATTTTAAGAAAGCTTTTGTAACTTTTGACTGAATTGAATGGAACATACATTGAGAATATCAGAAGGAGATTTTAGTTCCCTTTTCCAGAATACTGTTCTTATAGCCAAATTTAAAGGTAGCTTTTACGTATTTCTAAATTACAGTACCATGTAGACCTAATTTTCAATGCAATGTAGTGCAGTATGTGTATTTTGTGACATAGTACCTTCCTATTCTCGAGAATGACCAGCTGTGTAAACAATGTGATTTCCCATTGTACTACGTATTCCTAAGCAGAATCGAATTACTTGTTTATCTTTGTCTGAGTGCTTTTGAAGTTTAATAATTACATTTGTGTGTGTACGTACGAGGCGTTCACTCTCGATTATTAACTATGTGGTGTCGATTTACATTGTCTTTGATGTATGTAAGTATTGTGAAGCAACGAAAACCTCATCGTTGAGCGTCCCGAAACCCACTCCCCACCCCTCCACTACCCCCCCCCTTCACTGTCTCTCTCTCTCTCTCTCTCTCACACACATACACACACACACAAACACACACACACACAGGCATTTTGAATGTTGTGTTCTGTTCAGATGCGAGCTAAATTGGAGTCTGTCAATGTTGTTGTTGTGGTCTTCAGTCCTGAGACTGGTTGGGTGCAGCTCTCCATGCTACTCTATCCCGTGCAAGCTTCTTCATCTCCCAGTACTTACTGCAACCTACATCCTTCTGAATCTGCTTCATCTCTTGGTCTCCCTATACGACTTTTACCCTCTACGCTGCCCTCCAATGCTAAATTTGTGCTCCCTTGATGCCACAGAACATGCCCTACCAACCGGTCCCTTCTAGTCAAGTTGTGCAACAAACTCCTCTTCTCCCCAATTCTATTCAATACCTCCTGATTAGTTATGTGATCTACCCATATAATCTTCAGCGTTCTTCTGTAGCACCACATTTCGAAAGATTCTATTCTCTTCCTGTCCAAACTATTTATCGTCCATGTTTCACTTCCATACATGGCTACACTCCATACAAATACTTTCAGAAACGACTTCCTGACACTTAAATCTATACTCAATGTTAACAAATTCCTCTTCTTCAGAAACGCTTTCCTTGCCATTGCCAGTCTACATTTTATATCCTCTCTACTTCGACCTTCATCAGTTTTTTGCTCCCCAAATAGCAAAACTCATTTACTACTTGAAGCGTCTCATTTCCTAATCTAATTCCCTCAGCATCACCTAACTTAATTCGACTCCATTCCATTATCCTCGTTTTGCCTTTGTTGATGTTCATCTTATATCCTCCTTTCAAGACACAGTCCATTCCGTTCAACCGCTCTTCGTAGTCCTTTGCTGTCTTTGACAGAATTACAATGTCATCGGCGAACCTCAAAGTTTTTATTTCTTCTCCGTGGATTTTAATACCTACTCCGAATTTTTCTTTTGTTTCCTTTACTGCCTGCTTAATATACAGATTGAATAACATCGGGGAGAGGCTACAACCCTGTCTCACTCCCTTCCCAACTACTGCTTCCCATTCATGCCCCTCGACTCTTATAACTGCCATCTGGATTCTGTACAAATTGTAAATAGTCTTTCGCTCCCTGTATTTTACCCCTGCCACCTTTAGAATTTGAAAGAGAGTATTCCAGTCAACATTGTCAAAAGCTTTCTCTAAGTCTACAAATGGTAGAAACGTAGGTTTGCCTTTTCTTAATCTTTCTTCTAAGATAAGTCGTAAGGTCAGTATTGCCTCACGTGTTCCAACATTCTTCGGAATCCAAACTGATCTTCCCCGAGGTCGACTTCTACCAGTTTTTCCATTCGTCTATAAAGAATTCGCGTTAGTATTTTGCAGCTGTGACTTACTAAACTGATAGTTCGGTAATTTTCACATCTGTCAACACCTGCTTTCTTTGGAATTGAAATTATTATATTCTTCTTGAAGTCTGAGGGAATTTCGCCTGTCTCATACATCTTGCTCACCAGATGGTAGATTCTTGTCATGACTGGCTCTCCCAAGGCCGTCAGTAGTTCTAATGGAATGTTGTCTACTCCCGGGGCTTTGTTTCGACTCAGGTCTTTCAGCGCTCTGTCAAACTCTTCACGCAGTATCGTATCTCCCATTTCATCTTCATCTACATCCTCTTCCATTTCCATAATATTGTCCTCAAGTACATCGCCCTTGTATAGACCCTCTATATACTCCTTCCACCTTTCTGCTTTCTCTTCTTTGCTTAGAACTGGGTTTCCATCTGAGCTCTTGGTATTCATACAAGTGGCTCTCTTTTCTCCAAAGGTCTCTTTAATTTTCCTGTAGGCAGTATCTATCTTGCCCCTAGTGAGATAAACCTCTACATCCTTACATTTGTCCTCTAGTCATCCCTGCTTAGCAGTTTTGCACTTCATGTCGATCTCTTTTTTGAGACGTTTGTATTCCTTTTTGCCTATTTCATTTACTGCATTTTTATATTTTCTCCTTTCATCAATTAAATTCAATATTTCTTCTGTCACCCAAGGATTTCTACCAGCCCTCGTCTTTTTACCTACTTGATCGTCTGCTGCCTTCACTACTTCATCCCTCAGAGTTACCCATTCTTCTTCTACTGTATTTCTTTCCCCCATTCTTGTCAATTGTTCCCTTGTGCTCTCCCTGAAACTCTGTACAATCTCTGGTTCTTTCAGTTTATCCAGGTCCCATCTTCTTAAATTTCCACCTTTTTGCAGTTTCTTCAGTTCTATATGTTCTGAGAGACAGTTCACGTTTTCGCCACCAGACGTCACTGCAGTGACGTGATTTCATAAAGAAGGCACTGGTAGGAAATTTGAAAATTAAGTATGGCCGTGGATGGTAAATTTAAAAACTGCTGGATGGTTGGAAACCAAATCAATTTCTTTAAAACTCAAGATCGTGGTAAGAGCTCAGTTGTGCATTGTAACCCTTACTCTATCCCTTTCCTTGTTTTCCCCATCGCATTCCAAATGGTTCAAATAGCTATGACCACTATGGGACTTAACATCTGTCATCAGTCCCTTAGAACTTAGAACTACATAAACCTAACTAACCTAAGGACATCACACACACATCCACGCCCGAGGCAAGATTCGAACCTGCGACCGTAGCAGTCGCGCGGTTCCGGACTGCAGCGCCTAGAACCGCTGAGCCACCGCGGCCGGCCACCGCCTTCCTCTCCAGATAACCAAAGCATAGTATTAGAAAGGTGTTTAACACGGCGCCAAATTCGGAAATTTTTGATGCTGGGCACACACACACACACACACACACACACACACACACACACTCAAAAGAGTATGTCAAATAGAGTCTTTATGTTGGATCTTGCCAACCCGTGGCTTATAGGGCGCCCAGAAAGATTCGGCGTTTCTCGGAAGGCTATACAACAATTAAAACAAATAACATTAGTAGTTTTATTTCTCTAAGGCAGGTTGACAACACTTAACTTGGATCTACAAAATGTTGTCGCAAACGAAGGATGATATACAATATAATTCAGAGTCCTGTGATACGTGAAATGTTCAGTCAAGTTGACACACGTCATTGATAACGGTCTGTAGACTGAGCCGATTTGAACGGCTGAGGCTGGTAGGAGCGGCACTTATATTCACTTCTTGGAGCAGGCGCTTCTGGAGCGGCTCCGTCCTTGTCAGTGGGCTGTTGGCTGACATTTCCTCACCGCCTTCTCTGGGTTTCGTTCTTAATCTTCGTTCCGACGCTTGTCGTTTCGACAGAACACTTTATTCTTTCAGTGACAACCTTTAAGTTTCTCTAATATCATTTCACACAGGGTAGCTCAAGTGCTTTTGAATGATCAGCTTCAAAATGCGTCAGTTCAATGTGTATTCTCCTACTTAACAGAAGGAAACTTTCAGATGAAATAGATAAAACGACGTTCCGTACGGTTGTATCACACAATAAATTAGTTACCACATTTAATGTCGAATTAAGTCGGGTGATGCTGAGGGAATTAGATTAGGAAATGACACACTTAAAGTATTAGGAAATGACACACTTAAAGTAGTAAGTGAGTTTTGCTATTTGGGGAGCAAAATAACCGATGATGGTCGAAGTAGAGAGGATATAAAATGTAGACTGGCAATGGCAAGGAAAGCGTTTCTGAAGAAGAGAAATTTGTTAACATCGAGTATAGTTTTAAGTGTCAGGAATTCATTTCTGAAAGTATTTGTATGGAGTGTAGCCATGTATGGAAGTGAAACATGGACGGTAAATAGTTTAGACAAGAAGAGAAAAGAAGCTTTCGAAATGTGGTGCTACAGAAGAATGCTGAAGATTGGATGGGTAGATCACATAACTAATGAGAAGGTATTGAACAGAATTGGGGAGAAGAGGAGTTTGTGGCACAACTTGACAAAAAGAAGGGACCGGTTGGTAGGACATGTTTTGAGGCATCAAGTGATCACCAATTTAATATTGGAGGGCAGCGTGGAGAGTAAAAATCGTAGAGGGAGACCAAGAGATGAATACACTAAGCAGATTCAGAAGGATGTAGGCTGCAGTACGTACTGGGAGATGAAGGAGCTTGCACAGGATAGTGTAGTATGGAGAGCTGCATCAAACCAGTCTCAGGACTGCAGACCACAACAACAACAACAACAACAACCACAACCACATTTAATGTTCTTATACCTCCACACCTCTACATCTACAAACATACTACACGGTCTCTCGCATGGTGCATGACAGAGGGTGCATTGTACCACTACTAGCGATTTCCTTTTCTATTCCACTTTCAAATGGAGCGAGGGAAAAACGGCCGTCTACATGCTTCCATATGAGCACTAATTTCTCGTATATCTTATAACGAAATGTATATTGGCAGCAGTAGAATCGTTCTGCAATCAGCCTCAAATGCCAGGCCTCTAAATTTTCTCAATAGCATTACATAAAAGAACTTTGCCTTCCCTTCAGGAATTCGAATTTGAGTTTACGTAGCATCTCCGTTATTATTACATGCTGATCGAACATATCGGTAACAAATCTATCAGAACGACCTTGAGTTGCTTCGAAGTCTTCCTTTAATCCGACCTTGTGGGGATGCCATAGTATACCGGCCTAACGACAAGCACGAAGATGAAGAACGCAAGAGCAGACAGCGCTCTGAGACGACATCAGCTAGTAGCACGTTGACGTGGACGTCAACACGACAAGAGCAGCCTCTACAAGAGGAGAATACAGGCTCCGCCCGTGCCAGCCTCGGCCGGACAGCAGAAGACGCTCGCTAGCAGACCCAGACCAGCAGAGCCGTCATCCTGACAGTTATACTGAGATTGGATTGGATTGGATTGTTTGGGGGAAGAGACCAAACAGCGAGGTCATCGGTCTCATCGTGTTAGGGAAGGATGGGGAAGGAAGTCGGCCGTGCCCTTTCAAAGGAACCATCCCAGGATTTGCCTGGAGCGATTTAGGGAAATCACGGAAAACCTAAACCAGGATAGCCGGACGCAGGATTGAACCGTCGTCCTCCCGAATGCGAGTCCAGTGTGCTACAACTGCACCACCTCGCTCGGTAGTTATACTGAGACAAGTGCCTTATATTAATTGCTTGTATGGACATTGTCTATAGCGAAGGGCATTGATTATTTGCATGTCACCCAACGCTTGCAACAACTCTTTGTTAACCAAAGTTAAGTACTGCCAATCTACTTTATTGTAATAAAAACCATTAATGTGATTTGCTTGAATTGTTGTATAGCTATCCGAGAAAGCAGTATCCTTTAGGCACCCTAAAAGTGACCCCACACACACAGTCAAGCGTTACTCAAAAATGGATCGCTCTAGTGTTCTACATGCCTTCTCCGTTATAGATGAGCTACACTTTCCTAAAATTCTCCCAAGAAACTGATGTCGATCATTCGCCTTACGTACTCGTTCCATTTCATGTCGTTCTACAACATTATGCCTAGATAGCACATTACTAATGCTGTATCCGAACATCACGGATTTTTTTCCCTACTCGTGTGCGTTAACTTACATTCTTGTGCGTTTAGCGCAAGCTGCCAGTTGTCTAAGTCATCTTTTATTCTCCTACACTCACTCAAAGACGGTACGTTCCTGTACACCACAGCATCATCAGCAAACAACCACAAATCGCTGCTCGCCCTGTCCGTCAGATCATTTACCGGTATGAAGAATAAGAGTGCTCCTGACACACTTCCCTGCTCCCCTCCTGACAATGCCCTTGTCTCTGATAAACACTCACCGCAGAGGACAACATACTGAGTTTCATTTTTTAAGAAGCCTTCGAGCCACTCACATGTCTGGGCACCTGTTTCATGTACTCTTATTTTCGTTAAAAGTCTGCTGTGGGGCGTCCTGCCAAAAACGCTTTCTGGAAATCTAGAAATATGAAATCTGTCTGTTGCCATTCATCAGTGTTTCGCAGGATGCCATACGAGAAAAGGGCAAGCTGTGTTTCGCATGGTCGATGCTTTCTAAATCTTTGCTGATTTGTGAACATCTCTTCTGTCTCAAGGAAATTCATTGTATTTGAACTCAGAATACGTTATGGAAAACTGCAGCAAACTGTTGTTGAGGATACTGTTCTGTAATTATCCGCGTCCGTTTTTATACACAGGAGGCACCCGCTTTTTTTTTTTTTTTTCAATCGCTTCGGACTTTCCGTAGGGCATGAGATTCGAGGTTAATGAAAGCTCAGTAAAGGGCCAATGACGCAGCGTACTCTCTGTAAAACCGAACTGGTATCCCATCTGGATTTGGTGACATTCGTTTTTAACTCTTTGCGTTGCTTCTCTATGTCAGATATACCTATTACCACGTCCTAATTACGGGAGTCTGTGCAACTGTAATTGATGGCACATTTGTACGATCCTCTTGCGGGAATGATTTCTTAATCGCGAAATTTAAAACTTCAGATTTCCTTTTGCTGTCGTCTATTCACTCACCAGACTGATCGGCGAGTGACTGAACAGAAGCCTTCGACCCGCTTAGCGATTTTACGGAAGACCAGACTTTTCTTGCGTTCTCGGTTGTATGCTTCAAGCATCGACCTTCTTACGGACGCAAAAAGTTCTACTAAAATTTGCCATGGACATTTTCACGTTCTTTTTTGAACCGGGAGTGCAACATCTCTGCTTCCTTGGCATGTTCCGAATTTTACTATTAAATCACGGTGGGTCATTTCCGTCCTAAATCCATTTATACTGCACGTACTTATACATGGCGCCGATTTACAATCAGTTCAAACTTTGCCCATAATTCGCTCCATAATCTTACGCAACTTTGTAGCTACAAGACAAATATTTTCATTACACATAGACTGCCTAACCAGCTACTCGAAACAGTTTTAGGGAAACATGTTCAAAAGTACTTCACAAAAACTGCCTGTCAGCCACCACCTGCAACTTATCCATAGACGTTCGAGTCTATACTCAATAAATTAAGGTCGTCTTCAAGTAATATCGCATGATTTGGATATTTCCGCGATACTGAGTGCAGATTTTCTATGAATGTATCGATGAAATCGGGCGGCCGGTGAAAGCATCCGATGAATAACTTAAGTCCACCTAGATCTGTTACATGCGTCCAGATAACTCACAGTCATATCAATTTGTGCCTTGATTGACTCATTTTTGTTGACTGCATTGAACACTTCTCTTCTATGGCGTCTAACATGTTTTTTCGATATACGTTCTATTCCTCGCTAAATATTTCAGAGCTTTCTACTTCGGGTTACACCCAGCTCTCACTTCCAAGAATAATTAGAGCGTAATAACTTTCCTGCAGGGCAAGAAAGTCAGTTATTTACGATTAATACGCTGTCTGATGTCGCTCTCTGCGTATTTACTCGAGAACGTTCGCCAAAGTTTCTTTAACTACCGCCTAACCTAAAAAAGACCAATGAGCACATCACAAGTACTCTCATACCCGAGTACCTGCTACCTTTGCGTAGTGCACATCAGGCCTTATCATGGTGAGTACTAAAGTTTTCGTCACCATTACGCAGGTCTAGAAATCTGTAGCCAAGAGCAGCACAGAATCGACGGAGCATTTGTTTTAGACCCTCCACTCGGCTCCAAAGCAACGGATCCCGATGAGTTTGGGGAAAAACACTGCAAACTATGAGCTCTGCTTCCACCACGTGCGTGATGCCAGCAGTCTTCCGCTAGCCGCGCGTATGAACTGGGGTTTGACTCACAATCCAAGCGGCAGACGTCATTGGTGCCTACGTGACCCGCAACTTCAAGAAATGATTCAAATGGCTGTAAGCACTATGGGACTTAACATCTGAGGTCATCAGTCCCCTAGAACTTAAAACTACTTAAATGTAACTAACGTAAGGGCATCACACACATCCATGCCCGAGGCAGGATTCGAACCTGCTACCGTAGGAGGCGCTCGGTTCCGGACTGAAGCGCCTACAACGGCTCGGCCACAGCGGCCAGCGAACCGGAACTTCCAGACGACTCCAGCCTGGAGGCTCGACAGCAGCAGGCAGGGCCTCCTTCACATCTTGAGTGAGTCCCCACCGGCAGACCCACCGAGTGCACATTCGATTCCCTTCCGGCCCTGGACACTATTTCCCAAAGGAGCTCTATAACGCTCCCGGTATACAGCAACCATTTACCCTCCCCCCTCTCGTGTCCATGCTCGGACATTGCTGAAGGAGCGGGTACAAGTCCACTCACAGAGTGAATGATTGAGTGCGTTACCACTCGACACTCAGCCTGTGGTGGCAGTAGCTCCACAGCATCGGGGACCCTACAACGTGCCTCGACAGCAGAACCCGAGGGAGAATCAAACGACACCCAACGAATACCATGCAACACGCCGGTTTCTACGTCACCAACACACCCATAGTCTTCAGCTGGTGTGGTGTAATATTTCTGGCTTATTCAGCCATCATATTAGGCTCCAGGAAGCTATTCCCAGGACAGTGGAGATGCAAGAAGCATAGAGATGGCGCAATGTGGGATGAGGTACCGGTGACAGATGTTAGATTCGGTACCATTCCCGTGACAAAGACCGCCTGCATGATGCTGCTGTTCTGTGATTGGCTGCTGTGCTCGGCGGTAGGGCGCCAAAACGTTAAATTTTAGTTGCTATTATTAATTAAACCTGTCATCCAAATTACTTCATGTTTTTAAATAAACATCTCTCAACAGCCAGCTATCAATCAGTCATTTCAAAATTATTAAAATCAAAGTATTACTAAAACAAATGACTGACGATATTATTGCCGATGCACTTCGGTGGCGTTCGGGTCACGCCGTGCTGGCTTGGCGCGCGAAGTGTCTCGGGCAGTCCGGCTCTCCAGTTCTGACCGTTCCAGTAGACAGACATGTTGTCTGTTACAGCAGTATTTGTTTCATGCAATTTTATTTACTTCAGTTCCGACCGTCGCTAGGTACAGACATCATGTCTGTAATAGTAGTATTTGATTCATGTAATTCTATTCTCCAGTTCTGACAGTTCCAGTAGACAGAAATGTTGTCTGTGGCAGGATGTATTTAATGTTATTTTAGCCAGATATAATGACTGTGGAAAGCTATGTTCAATACGTTGTGATTAAGAATAGTTTCTCGTGTCTATATCAAGAAAAACGCGAGTGGCATCCCAAATGAGTTTAGTTTGCCGGCCGGAGTGGACGTGCGGTTCTAGGCGCTACAGCCTGGAACCGAGCCATCGCTACGTTCGCAGGTTCGAATCCTGCCTCGGGCATGGATGTGTGATGTCCTTAAGTTAGTTAGTTTTAAGTAGTTCTAAGTTCTAGGCGACTGATGACCTCAGACGTTAGTCGCATAGTGCTCAGAGCCATTTGAGTTATAGTTTATTCGTAGCATCAGTTCCTTGTGAAGTTAATTTCAGCCCCAAGAAAAAGAATCCACGACCTCCGTGCTGTTTTCTGCTCTGGGTACATCATCGTCATGAAGACAGCAAGTTAGTGAAGTGTACAAGAACTTATGTATTCCACACGGGGCAGTGGAAACATCTAGGCACCTCACGTGTACTGCATGCACAGTACAAATGCGCTCAGTGACACGCCATCTGCAGTAATGCAGAGGAGGTAAAGAAGGATGAAAGTATTAAAAATGGTTCAAATGGCTCTGAGCACTATGGGACTCAACATCTGTGGTCATCAGTCCCCTAGAACTTAGAACCACTTAAACCTAACTAACCTAAGGACATCACACACATCCATGCCCGAGGCAGGATTCGAACCTGCGACCGTAGCAGTCGCGTGGTTCCGTACTGAGCGCCTAGAACCGCTAGACCATGAAAGTATTAACACTATCTCACTTTTATTCCTTTTTTCTTGCCGTAGTGGCCAGCGCTTTCTGCGCCTGCTACTAACTCAGGAACTAACTACAAAGCATAGAAAGAGAGTGACATACGTAATTTGCAACCTATCTGACGTGTCATCAACTGAAACTGACGCCTTGCTGAGATGTGTAGCTGACCGCTCAAAAAAATAACATCTGTGATCCAGACTGAGAGTCTACGCTCTAAATTATTGCTAATCGAGATTACTCATTTAAAATATGGAACGACCAAAAAAAATCCGTTTGAGGGCGCTGCTGGAGCGTGGATGCAACGCAGCGCGACTCCGATGCGGATATACAAGCACCGACCAATAGTCAGGGGATTAGTGTGGCATTCGTGGCTTTCTGGCGTGAGTGCCGTAAATGTGGAAACATGAACTATGGTCACCTTACCATCGAATGCGTCCAAACAGCACCATCATGCAGTTATTCTTTTCTTCGCTGCCGAAGGAAAAACAGATGTACACATCCATCGGAGAATGAAAGTGGGTACGGGGCAGGACGTCTGTCGAAAACCGCCGTTGCGAAATGGGGAAACTGCGACAACTCGTGCTGCTGCTTCATAACAAGGCACGCACCATATCGCAAATGTCGAAACGTGTAAGTTACGCCAATAGAAGTGTGAGACACTCGGTCACCCACCCTGTAGTCCTGAACAATCAACACACGACTACCACGCCTTTGGTCGCCTAAAAAAGAATTTGAAGAGTAGAGGACTCCTATCGAATGAGGAAGCGCAGTAGGTTGTTACGGACTTCTTCATACATTACGACACAATTTGTTACCAAACGGATATCTTCAACCTGATGCGTCTGTGGGATGATTACCTTAACGCTCACAGCGATTTTGCCAGTTTGCTATACCGATTCTGGACTGTACGGGATTCGAAAGGAAACTTTGTCACCCCCCCCCCCTCCCTTATACAATAACACGCACGGAATGTAAGAATTAAACTGCGAAAAAACGCACAAAAAGATAATTTTCTAACCCTCTGTTCTCCTACTTAGTCACAGGCGCCAACTCGAAACTAACTGATCAACTTACTCATCATAAATGCCTGTACAACTACCCTAGTTACTCCTTTTTTTATATAAAGCAGGTGGTTACGTGTTAACGTATGTGGAGGTGGTTAGGTGTTAATGTATGTGGACAACTTGTTGACAACTGAAAATCTGGCATGTTAATCACAGGAAGAATTGTTGCTTATGACCAAGTTACGGTTTGTTGCAGATGCAAAATGTGTGAAGTATCACGAGGACATTTGAAGCTCTGAGGGCAGACTTACACATAGCTGACAAAGAGTCATGGGACAGCGGTATACACATACGCAGCTAGCTGTAGTATCGCATACACAACGTATAAAAGGCAGTGCACTGACGGGGCTGTCATTTGCAGTCCGGTGATTAAAGTGAGAATGTTTCGAGCGTGATTATGCCTGCGCGACGGGAATTAACAGACTTTGAGCGAAAATTAGGTGTCGCTATGATTTTGCGTTTGGTGAGAAAATGGATCCCATGTAGCGCGCTCATTTTCGATCTCACGCCCGCGAGAATGAAATACTCGCAACATCTCCCATATCTCCTAAACCGCTCGAGACTTCGAAACGAAACTTTGGCGAATGATGGCACACAAGGATGAGAGTGTTTTGGCAATTCTTAAACACACGGAACTTTCTTATCTATGGCGATATATCAGTACTTACACTTCCCTTTTTATTTATTTCACTCCAGTGTTATCGACAGCCAGCGAAACAACAGCTTCCTAGTATGAAAATAAATATGAAATTTCTTCTTTTATGTTACTGCAAACAGACACTATGAGGTTTTTCGTAGACTATTGAGCTCTGTGGTTGCCAGTTATTTGTTTAATGAGCACTCCGTTTTGGAATTCTGGCTGAATAGCTGCTGTGAAATGAGTTTTGCAAATTACACTGTGACAAAGGAAGTACAATTAAACCAGTCACCAAGAGAAATGAGGCCGTTACTCACAAACGGCGATGCTTCTTCGAATGAGAAAAGAACTGACACGAAAATAGATTGCCAATTCCGTTGGAATTTTGGTGGAATCCACGTAACCCATCGTATTTTTAACACTGAGTGACTCTAATGGTAACTTACCAAAGGATTTTATTTTATTCCTTCTCTTGATCTGAGCAGTATTAAAATAACGACGACCGTTCCTTCAGGCGGAATGATTGGCACATGCCAGATACTGGTTACTCATCTACGGCTTGCCAAACTGACAACGTGTAATTGCGAATAAAATAGTTGTTATTGAGAAAAGTGAACAACTGATCTGTCGCACAACACAATGGTCAGTGTATGGTCAGCAGCGGAGGATAATGCGCACGACAGGAATGCACGAGCTAGCCATTTGTGCCTTGTAAGTTGGAGTTCGAAAAACATTGTCATGAAAGTAGTAGATCTACCTCTGTCATCTGTACATTTCAACAAATTAAATATGTCTAATCATAACTCTCTTTTAGGATGTTCCTAGCCGGCCGAAGTGGCCGTGCGGTTAAAGGCGCTGCAGTCTGGAACCGCAAGACCGCTACGGTCGCAGGTTCGAATCCTGCCTCGGGCATGGATGTTTGTGATGTCCTTAGGTTAGTTAGGTTTAACTAGTTCTAAGTTCTAGGGGACTAATGACCTCAGCAGTTGAGTCCCATAGTGCTCAGAGCCATTTGAACCATTTTTTGATGTTCCTACTTTCGAAATAATACCGATCATTTTCTTCATTTGTGTAGCCAGTTGTATAATTAGTTTATTAATGCTAATAATGTGCATGAAACAATTGAAATGCTTTTTCTCATCACGGCGAAACAAATAAAACATTGTTATTTGTGACTGCTTTTCGACTGTTTCTAGCTTGCAGTGGAAATGTGATGTTCACATGCATGTAGTACACTGTGTCGTATTACATCATTACATCCATATCAGAGTAACCACAGTGAGACTTCTATACTTCATATCTTGAAAGCTTTTTAACACGAGTACAAAGGGATCACAGCTGTGGAGATTATGCCTTTCTAAATTTTTTAACAGATCATACAGATACGCCAGCATACTAGGCAGCGAGAAGATAACCTTGTTTTACTTACCTGCCTTGATTCTTAATCATATGATTTTATAATATTCCTTGCTTCCTTATTCACTACCCACTGTCCGTTCTTGCGATCTGAAAACATCGCGGAGGCATATGATACAATTCCAGCGGCCAATGGCTCATCTTCTTGACAGAAGCGCATTCCTGTCACGCGCATTTCCTCCGCTGTTGACAATACTCTGACCATTGTGTTGTGCGACAGATCAGTTGTTTATTTTTCTCTATAACAACTATTTTATTCGCGATCACACAATTTGAGTTTGTCAAGCCGTAGGTGAGTAACCAGTATCTGGCATGTGCCAATCATTCCGCCTGATGGAACGCTCGTCATTATTTTAATACTGCTCAGATCAAGAGAAGGAATAAAATCCTTTGGTAAGTTTCCATTACAGTCGCTCAGTGTTAAAAATACGATGGGTTACGGGGATTCCACCAAAATTCCAACAGAATTGGCAATCTATTTTTGTGTGAGTTGTTAATCTTTTCTCATTCGAAGAAGCATCGCCGTTTGTGAGTAATGGCATCATTTCTCTTGGTGACTGGTTGAATTGTACTTCCTTTGTCACAGCGTAATTTGCGAAACTCATTTCACAGCAGCTATTCAGCCAGAATTCCGAAACGGAGTGCTCATTAAACAAATAATTGGCTACCACAGAGCTCAATAGTCTACGAAAAACCTCATAGTGTCTGTTTGCAGTAACATAAAAGAAGAAATTTCATATTTATTTTCATACTAGGAAGCTGTTGTTTCGCTGGCTGTCGATAACACTGGAGTGAAATAAATAAAAAGGGAAGTGTAAGTACTGATATATCGCCATAGATAAGAAAGTTCCGTGTGTTTAAGAATTGCCAAAACACTCTCATCCTTGTGTGCCATCATTCGCCAAAGTTTCGTTTCGAAGTCTCGAGCGGTTAAGGAGATATGAGAGATGTTGCGAGTATTTCATTCTCGCGGGCGTGAGATCGAAAGTGAGCGCGCTACATGGGATCCATTTTCTCACCAAACGCAGAATCATAGTGACCCCTAATTTTCGTGAAAACTTTCTGTAAAATCGTTTCAGAAAGATAACAGGTTGTGCGCGCTTCTGTTCTGTCAGCGCAGAGCGTCGCCAGTCCGCGCCTGCGAAGTATGGTGAAGCTTCGCAATATGCGCTGCAACCGCGCGACTCGTGCGGCACGTGCGTGTCGCGGTGTAGTGCCGTGTCACGTCACACGTGCTATACGCGTCTCAATCTGCGGCTAGCCTAAGACTGGAATAATAATACACTACTGGCCATTAAAATTGCTACACGAAGAAGAAATGTAGATGATAAACGGGTATTCATTGGACAAATATATTATACTAGAACTGACATCAGTACCCAAAACAACCACCTCTGGCCGTAATAACGGCCTTGATACGCCTGGGCATTGAGTCAAACAGAGCTTAGCTGGCGTGTACAGGTACAGCTGCCCATGCAGTTTCAACACGATTCCAAACTTCATCATGAGTTGTGACTGGCGTATTGTGACGAGCCAGTTGCTCGGCCACCACTGACCACACGTTTTCAGTTGGTGAGAGATCTGGAGAATGTACTGGCCAAGGCAGCAGTCGAACATTTTCTGTATCCAGGAAGGCCCGTACAGTACCTGCAACATGCGTCGTACATTAGCCTGCTGAAATGTAGCCTTTCGCAGGTATCTAAGTGGAGAGCCACGGGTCGTAACACATCTGAAATGTAACGCCCACTGCTCAAAGTGCCGTCAATGCGAACAAGAGGTGACCGAGACGTGTAACCAATGGCACACATACCATCACGCCGGGTGGTTCGCCAGTATGGCGATGACGAATACACGCTTCCAATGTGCGTTCACCGCGATGTCACCAAACACGGATGCGACCATCATGATGCTGTAAACAGAACCTGTATTCATCCGGAAAAATGATGTTTTGCCCTTCGTGCACCCAGGTTCGTCGTTGAGTACACCATCGCAGGCGCTCCTGTCTGTGACGCAACGTCAAGGGTAACGGCAGCCATTTCTCCGACCTGATAGTCCATGCTGCTGCAAACGTCGTCGAACTGTTCGTGCAGACGGTTGTTGTCTTGCAAACGTCCCCATTTGTTGACTCAGGGATCGAGAAGTGGCTGCACGATCCGTTACAGCCATGCGGATAAGATGCCTGTCATCTGGACTGCTAGTGATACGAGGCCGTTGGGATCCAGAACGGCGTTCCTTATTACCCTCCTGAACCCACCGATTACATATTCTGGTAACAGTCATTGGATCTCGACCAACGCGAACAGCAATGTCGCGATACGATATACCGCAATCGCTATAGGCTACAATACGACCTTTTTGAAAGTCGGAAACGTAATGGTACGCATTTCTCCTCTTCACACAAGGCTTCACAACAACGTTTCACCAGGCAACGCCGGTCAACTGCTGTTTGTGTATGAGAAATTTGTTTGGAAACTTTCCTCATGTCAGCACGTTGTAGGTGTTCCCAGGCGCCAACCTTGTGTGAATGCTCTGAAAAGCTAATCATTTGCATATCAGAGCATCTTCTTCCTGTCGGTTAAATTTCGCGTCTGTAGCACGTCCTCTTCGTGGTGTAACAATTTTAATGGATAGTAGTGTAATAATAATAATAATAATAATAATAATGACAATAATAATAAAGCTGTGTGACACTAATAATGATTATAGTAAATGCCATTAATAAAGAAAATAGTAGTTGATACTTGTAACAGTAATGATAACAGTAGCAAAGGGCGTTAAAAGTTATGTATACTAGTATAGCATATTTCAATACATGTTTCATATTATGGAAGCGGAAAGGATAAACAAAGAGGACACGATTGAAATGACAGTGTTAGTGGCTATTAGTAAACAACAGAATTTAAATAAAGAAATCTCCTGACATGTGATTAGAGGCGGCCGTTAACTGTCTTATGAAAGAATTTAATGTCTGTGACTTTTTCAGGAAGAGTGCTCCAAAGTCGGGTTCCTGATACAGAAAATGATTTAGGGAACATGGTGGTGTCATGTGATCGTACAGAGAGGCTTTTACTTTATTCAGAATGAGTATTTCTGCTGTGCTGTTCACGTGGTAGTGAAAGAGTAGAACTTAAATGCGAAGGAGTGCAACGATTGAGAAGACGATAGAGCAGACATAGAGTTCGATAGTCTCTACGCTTATCGGCACTCAGCGATGATAACTGTACGTAGACGGGAGTGATATGTTCGAAATAGCGCACGTCACAAACATATCGCGCACGAGCGTTCGTCTCCAATTCTAGATTGCGTGAGCTTTCGCACGAAAGCCTTTGGAGTATAGCATCACCATAGTCAAGTATGTTGAAAATAATGCTATTAGAAATAGAAAGAACTCAACAGCATCTGATTTCAAGATTATATTGCACACGTCACATCATATAAGGATTTGGGTGCAATACCAAGATGTGATACAAAATGGAAAGATCACGTAAAATGAGAATTACGGAAAGGCAGAGGAAGACTTACTTTTGATGCAAGGGTTGTGTGAAAATGCAATGTGTCTGCATAGGGAATTACTTACAAGACCATATTGCGACCGTTTCTACAGCATTTTTCTGTTGATTGGCACCCATATCAATAGTAAGCATGAGAACTAACATCGAAAGAATTTAGAGATGCATAGCTCTGGTCGTAAAAGGTCCTCTAGCCCATAAAAATATGTAACACAGATTCTCGGGAAAATTAAATGGGTATCCTTCGATGAAAGACGACTTAGTTCTCTCAGAACCTGTTGGTTAATGTAGAGAACCCATATACCTATATTCGAAGAATACTCAGTGACTTCCACCATCGTATAGCCCGTGTATGGACCATGAGAATACGGAAAGAGAGATAAGGGCGTGTACAGAGGCATTTAGAGAATCGTTTGTCTCTCGATTAGTACGCTAATGGAACAGAAAAGAAATTCCTAAGCACTA
This sequence comes from Schistocerca cancellata, assembly GCF_023864275.1. Taxonomy (NCBI): domain Eukaryota; kingdom Metazoa; phylum Arthropoda; class Insecta; order Orthoptera; family Acrididae; genus Schistocerca; species Schistocerca cancellata. The sequence continues at coordinate 219,586,974 of NC_064629.1, read as the reverse complement.
CAGAGTGGTCTGCGAAATGCATTTATTGATGCAGATGTAGATGTAGACATGCATAAAGACAGCAATGACAGACCAGCAAGATGCGCGCTGCGAGGCAGATGTGGAGATAAATGATAAAGCAGATACTAACAAGTAATGGAGCACAGAACTGAGAGGAAACCTTTGAATTTGATATTAAAATAATATCAGTGAGGCTGATAACGGTTATGGTGGTAATTCTGGCTATGGTGGAGCAGTTTTGATTATATTCACCATGTGAAGTTACATTTTGGCTTAAGGAGATTCTTTTGCACGAAACCATGTATCAACTTATGTTGCAATTGGCAGTTGCTACCACAGTTACTTTTCTATATTTAGCATTCCGTTAAACTACTCTGTTCACAGATTTACATTTACATCTACATAAATCCCCGCAAGCCACCATAATCATATGGTGCGTGGCGGAGAGGGTACCTTGTACTACTACTTGTAGTTTTCCTGTTCAACTCGCAAATGGAGCTTCAGTGCGAGCTCTGATTTCTCTGATCTCTCCTTCGTGGTTCTTACGTGGGATGTGTGACGGTGGAGTAGGATCATTCGGCAATCTGTCGTAAATGCGAGGTCCCGAAACGTTTTCAACAGTGTTCCGCTAAAAGAACGTCTTCTTCCCTCTAGGTATTCCCAACTGAAACTGAGTTCATGCAGCATTTCTGTAATACTCGCTTGGTGATCGAAACTACCGGTAAAAAATCTAGCAGCAAGCCTCTGAATTTCTTCGATGTCTTCCTTTAATCCGTGATCCCAAATATACCAGCAGTATTCAAGAATTTATCGCCCAAGTGTTGGGTATGCGGTGTCCTTTCTAAATGAGCTACTCTTTCCCAGATTTCTCCTACTAAACAGAAGCCGACAATTCACCTTCCCTCAAAGCAAGAGCACAATTTAATTTAAGTGCGACATAATTCATCTCAAATATGAAATGATGGTACATTAATAACCGCTGTAACCTCCAGAACGTTGAATGCAAACATGCATGCATTGTGTTGTACAGGTGCCGGATGACAGTTTGTAGGATGGAGTTCTACACCTATATGATCGGTCAGTAAATGTTTGTGGATGACGTTGCAGATATCGTACGATGACGTCCGATATGTGCTCGATTGGAAACAGAGCTGGTGATTGAGCAGGCCAAGGCACAATGTCCACACTCTCTAGAGCTTGTTGGGTTATAGCAGCGTTACGTGGGCGAACATTATCGTGTTGGAAAACACCCCCTGGAATGCTGTTCATGAATGGCAGCACAACAAGTAGAATCATCAGCTTGACGAACAGATTTGCAGCCAGGGTGCGTGGGATAACCAGGAGAGTGCTCCTGCCGTACGTAGAACTCGAACTCCAGACCATAATTACAGGTGTAAGTCCAGTGTCTCTAGCACACAGACAGGCTGGTTGCAGTCCCTCGACTGCAATCCTTCTAATCAACACACGACCATCACTGGCACCGTAGCAGGAATAGGTTTCATCACGAAAGTCAACAAACCTCCACTCTGCCCTCCAAAGAGCTTTCGCTCAACACCACTGAAGTCGTAAATAGAGGAGGTGGTTCGAGTTCAGTGGAGTACACGCTGCAGGCCGTTTAGCTCGGACTTGACCTTGAAGTAACCGATTTGTGACAGTTCCTTATGTCAATCTGGTGCCAACTGGTGCTCAGATTGCTGCTGCAGATACAGTACAATGCGCCAGGGCCACAAGCCGAACACTATGGTCTTGCGACCGCTCTCAGCAATCATGTACAGTGGCTACATTTCTATCAAGACCTTCTGCAGTATCGTAAAAGTACCATCTAGTTTCTCGTAGTTCTATTACAGGACCTCGTTCAAACTTAGTGAGGCGTTGACGGTGGTATCTTTGTCAGCTTAAACGCATTCTGGACTGACATCAACTCACCACGTCCAATTTCAAAGGTAACTACCGCTCACGACCGTTACAGCATTTATGTAAAGCAAATCAGATTTGCATCCTCATAGTGACGTTACTACTACGAATGGCGCGAAAGATGACTAGACATATCCTTCTGATGTGGAAAAAGGCCTGCTAACTTTAGTTTACGTCGCACAACTCCTTCTTGGTGTTGCAATTTTTCTTCCGGCAGTCTATTTAATTGGCGTCGCTGTATCAGGCAGCACACTGATAATGATATTTTAGAACATTACAGGATTAATTTCCACTAATATGCATTAACTTACATTTTTACACACATGGAGCAAGCAATCATTAACAACACGAGATGGAAGTTGTATAAAAGTCATTCTGTATCCTACTGCAGTCACTCAGAGACGACACTTCCCGTGCACGACAGAGTTATCAGCAAACAGTCGCAGATTGTTCATTCCCCTATCCGTCTGATCATTTATATACAGGGTGTAACAAAAAGGTACGGCCAAACTTTCAGGGAACATTCCTCACACACAAAGAAAGAAAATATGTTATGTGGACATGTGTCCGGAAACGCTTACTTTCCATGTTAGCGCTAATTTTATTACTTCTCTTTAAATCACATTAATCATGGAATGGAAACACAGAGCAACAGAACGTACCAGCGTGACTTCAAACACTTTGTTACAGGAAATGTTCAAAATGTCCTCCGTTAGCGAGGATACATGCATCCACCCTCCGTCGCATCCCTGATGCGCTGATGCAGCCCTGGAGAATGGCGTATTGTATCACAGCCGTCCACAATACGAACACGAAGAGTCTCTACGAACATTTGGTACCGGGGTTGCGTAGACAAGAGCTTTCAAATGCCCCCATAAACGAAAATCAAGAGGGTTGAGGTCAGGAGAGCGTAGAGGCCATGGAATTGGTCCGCCTCTACCAATCCATCGGTCACCGAATCTGTTGTTGAGAAGCGTACGAACACTTCGACTGAAATGTGCAGGAGCTCCATCGTGCGTGAAGCACATGTTGTGTCGTACTTGTAAAGGTACATGTTCTAGCAGCACAGGTAGAGTATCCCGTATGAAATCATGATAACGTGCTCCATTGATAGTAGGTGGAAGAACAAACTAAAATGAGCTCTAACATGGAAATTAAGCGTTTCCGGACACATGTCCACATAACATCTTTTCTTTATTTGTGTGTCAGGAATGTTTCCTGATATTTTGACCGTACCTTTATGTAACACCCTGTATACAGGGAACAAGAGCGGTCCTATCATTCTTCCATGGCGCACTCTTGACCATACCTTTTTCTCCAACGAACACTCACCGTCCAGGATAACGTACTGCGGTCTATTACTTAAAATGTCTTCGAGACACTCACAAATCTGAGCATGTATTCCGTATATGTGGACCTTTGCTAACAATTTGCAGTGTGGCACTTTAGGTCAAACACCTCCCGGAACTCCAGGAATTTGCAGTTTTCACAAGTTACGAGTAAATTATATAAATGCTGTTCTATGTTAGACGTTGGATAATACTTGCAACTGTTTTCCAGTATGAATTGGCATTCTTTGTTAATTATTTCCTCTCACATTAAACAAACACTCTCCCAATACGCTATACATACAAAATGATGACATGTTTCTGTCATTCTGAAACACGGAGTAGTACTGAAGTTGGACAAAATTCTCAGTTTTTTTAACGATTTGAATCCTGTTTCATATTTCTTGTACACAGTATCTAAAGATACTTCACAAAATATTCAAATCAAATGAAACGAATGTAAAACACGTTTCTAGGCATTGTGATACTTAGTTTTCCAGTGTGAAGTTACAATATGGTCGATAAGTACCAGCTTTATATAAGACCACCCACCGCACAACCACTAACGGGAAACAGTTATAATGACCATTAGGGAGAGAATTCATTAGTTTAATGAGCAAAACGCTACGATCGCCTCTGCCAGTATCTGTATATTGAGCTCGTGTATAGAAAAATTAATTTGGTGCAGGATAAGTTATTTAATATCCTATACGATGATGAATATCGAGAAAGTATCCGGTTCCGCCGCGCGGGGTAGCCGCGTGGTCTGTGGCGTCTTGTCACGGTCCGAGCAGCTACCCCAGTCGGAGGTTCGAGTACTCCTTCGGGCATGGGTGTATGTATCGTCCTTAGCGTAAGTTAGTTTAAGTTGGATTGAATAGCATGTAAGCTTAGGGACCTATGACCTCAGCAGTTTGGTCCCATAACTCATTACCACAAAAAAAAAATATCCGGTTTCAAGTATGATGTGAATTTACACATCTAACACACTACCGAATTATTCGCAGGAAACAAGGGAAAATTAGTGTAATCACTCAAGAATGTCGACTGTTTATTTAGATTGTATAAAGAATATCCTTAATACTCCACATGCTACGATTCTTTAGGTTGTTCGCTTTAGTGACTCTTGATCTTTCTACGACGCAAAACCCGGAAGTTTCCACGCATTTGATGTTCGTATGAGTTATCCTTAGTTCAGCTTCAGTTCTTTTGTATCAACGTACTCAATGTTTCTTAAATAATTCACAAATACAGTAAATATCATTTTTTCTGTCATGTTACTGTTGACGTTGCTGATTACAATCCCAAAACTGAGAAACTCCTGGTACGCGAAGGATTTTCGAAACAGTAATGACTCAAATTATAATAGCTTTCACAACCAAACGTTCAATTTCTACTGCGTATCAGAGAAGCGATTATCAATTCGAATATCTATTATATTACCGATGACTCAAGATTCTACTATCAGCAAAGTATAATGAAAGCAATACATCTATGATTCTATAGGCATAGCATAGATTCCTTTCGTTCACAAGAAATGTCCCTATATGCGATGGATTGGAAGTATGTTAATCAATTCCACCCCTTACTCTTTTTCGTATTCTGGTCACATTAACTCAACATTGCTCCTCCGAGAAATACATTCACAAACTTAATTTAATCGTTTCATATATTATATGAACAGAATCAAATGCAAAGCTAACCAGGGGATGATCAGTACTGTATCTGTGGCAACTTTGGTCCCAGTGTAGATAACAGGTCATCCAATGTCAGGAAACGCCTGAGGAAGGAGCACGGCACTCACAATTACGACATGATCTACTTACTCACCGGTCACAAAAGGTACTACCAGGACCTTCTGAGAAAAAAATAAAAGGGAAATGAGTAAATGTACCGTCGGTGTACTGGAGGCTCTGGCCACATTGTACTTATTTGCCATAATATCCGAATAAAAGGAATTACATTTTTAAAAGAGGCTTCACTCAAGAGTCACATAAGAAATTACTTAGTTCTCCTTCGATTTTGCAAAACGAACACTAATGATATAAATGACTAGATGTTGCCCAACTGGGTGTGAGAAGCATATTACCTTTAGTGACCTGAGAAGTTATTCATGCGGAAATGACGATGTCGGTGAATGCAGCAGTGGCGTGTCAAGGTACAGACAACAGTTCCATACTCAGCTTCATGAGAAATAGTGACACTTTGGATGGCATTATCAATTACGAAATTGCAGCTCTCAACCTCAAAGCAAATGTCATACGTGGCAACGATCTCCCAGGAAATCTTTTAGAGAATGTACTGCAAAGAAACCAGAGGTAATAACAATAACCACTTTAGACAACTACTTCACTTAATTTAAAAAATGCGTAACGCTGTGTTGTCTATGCTAATGTTATTTTATTTTGTTACCGGTACCGGTTCTGAACCATCACCACCGGCAGGAAATTTATCACAGATGTATCACATGTCATACGTGCTTTAATATATAACATGTGATACATCTGTGACAACGTTCCTGGTGTTGGTAATTGTTCGGAAGCGAAGTAAAATAACATTAGTACTGACAGCACAGTGCCATGTATTTTTAAAAAAAATTGTACGTGCTGTTGACCATCGTTTAAGCAAGATATTTCATTTAAGAGGGATAAACAGTTAAATCAAGAAAACTTCTGCGATTTAGCAGTACGTACAGTAACCGGCCACAGAAAGGTAACAGGTGTTACGTCCACTGATGTAAAATAAAAAGCGTATTGGTGCACAGCGTTGCATAAATGCTGGGGCAGAAAATTAAATATAAAAAACACTGCCTTACTTTCAAAATTCATTCAGTACGTTTATGTTGTTCCCAAATAGTGACTGAGCTTCATCATGTTCTTTGTGATAAAAGGAAGGGGATCCATTTCGCGTCGCGTGTGGCTGACAGACATCGTGAATAATATACGAAGTGAATAAGTATGCCTGAGTCGCTTTCGTCCATTCGGTATTTGCTAGTTCGATTTTTCAATAATCCTAAAAAATTGCCATTTCGAAAGATGCCAATAGTGTGGGAAAGTACAGGGACTGAACAAGAACGTGAGAACACACAACACATTGCCTCTTCTAACACAGTTTAAGAAGACAATCGACATTCGAAACAGCTTGCACTTGGGCAGAGTGGATAAATATATATTTTTAAAGGGTATCTTATACCACTCTGTCATGTATTGTTTTAAGGGGAATCTTATACCATTCATCCTGTAAAACAGTGGCAAGTTCAGGCAACGATGAGGGTAATACCTTGCTTTGGTAACTGTAGTCGTCAATACAGATAAAAGAAATTAATCCTAGTGTTCACAAAACCCGCTCATAATGATTCGAGCTGTGTCAACAAGGGCCCTATCGTCTTGGAACACAGAATCATCAATTGGGAAAAAATATTGTACCATGGAATTGCCCTGATCAGCCAAAATGGTCACATACTCCTTAGCAATAATGTGTCCCTGCAGAATAACTATGGGTCCATGGAAACCACGATATGGCCTCCAAAGTCATCACTGAACGACAGCTGTTTTTCACTCTTCAGACGTAAACTCGGCCAGAAGTTGGAAACAGTATGAAACAAAACTAATGTGACCAAATAACTTTCGTCTACTGTTCCATAGTCCATGGTTTTATGACTTCTGCATTACGTTTTTCTGTTACGGACACTTGCACAACTGATGAATGGGTAACGAATTCTAGATCGCTCAGCAATTCCCTGTTTATATTGATGCTGACAGTGTTCGGGAGACCTACATTCAGTTCCGCAATGACTTTTGCAGTAGTCATCCTGTTATTTTTCTAAACAGTTCTTTTCAATGTTTGTCTGTCGTGATCACTCTGTCATCCGTGCTGCGATTTAGCCGATGATGCTTTTTCATTTTTCCTTCATGCGATGTCAATCTTCTCCTCGGAGTCTACTGAAACACTTCGGCTGCATTAATAGCGGAAGCACCCACAATTCGAGCACTAACAATTTGCCCACGTTCGAAATCACTTTGCTCCCACATAACGCGCTCACAACTACACATAATATTTTTCTCAACACGACTGACACTTGTGACCTATTGAGGGCGTTGCACTGTTGCTATTCGTGATCAGATACAACCGTGAAACTTTCACGCTTGGCTAGCATCTACATTTATGTTCAAGCATGCATTTCTCCCAGTGTTTCCATATTTTTGTCTCACACCTGTACGTGAAGTGTGTCAAGCTCAATCAGTCCTAAGAAAAACGAAACTCGCCAAGCATTACTAGCTCTATGGGTAAGCACACGTTTCGATGAAGCAAGAAATCGTTTCACTTGACGATAGCAGTTAGTGTGTCTTATTTAACGTAAAGAGAACTGCGTTTGACAGTAAGCAAATGTGAACTCGACAAGGAATAAATATAAGACCAACTCATTCAGTTGGCAAAGCAATCGATGAAAAAAGGGCGGCAAGGTTGACTAGCGCAATAATAAGCAAATAAATGGCAAACATGTTGTAAAATGCCTTTTCTTGAAGTATGTTTGGGGAATATGAAAAATTTCTGGAAGACAATCGTACTTACGTTCAGACTTCTGTAAGTGTGACACGCACTACCGACTGTCGTTAGTATCTCTGTTGTGATATGATCAGGTACTTATCAAAATCGGTTTTAATGACGCTAACAAAATACTGGAGTTCGTGAAATCTGAAATACCAAGATATTCGTACTCTGAAATGAACATTACGCCACAAATTAGATACACGGCACGCACATATCCAATTTCTTGGGCTTACAGAACAGACTTGTGACCTTGACAGTTCTCTATGGCTTAAATACCCTAAGTTCTACAATCAAAACGTCTCATCGTCATGTAATGGAATGAAAGACAGTTTTGAATCATTCCAGAGGATTTAGGCTACGTGTTTATCTTCACATCGCACATTATTCTCGTTAGTTACTGCAGTATCACGTACGAACAAACTGCCTGCGAACTAAATACGCAAAGACGGACATATCAGGCGAAAGTGCGTACCACTTGGTCTCTGCTTTTCTTCGAAGAAACCCTGCGAATTCTTCTCCACTTTGGACCTGGCTTGAGTAACTACCTGAGTGAGGGCGGTTCGTCTAGCATTAAAACCAGATACTGGACAGACTGCCCTCAATATGTAATACTCTACATTGCTACATAACGCTCCGAACTATCGCTCTTCCCATTTGCCAACCACGCCGCTTAATCCACGAGTACCAAATATATTGTGCAAAAAAATTTAATTTTAAAATTTTTAACCAAATTCACCTTTGTCAAGATTACAAGCAGAAATTATCAAAAGTAAACTCCAAGTTGTTTAAAAGTTGGGGTTTCACTTTGGAACCAGTAAGACATACAGTTTTCAACCACCCACCACTGCATGAAATATATTTGAAAGCAAATTCGCGTTTTTCCTGGACAGTCCCCGATCTCGAAATTTCCGTGAACTCAGTGTACTATCCTCTTCTGTTCTGTGGTCTCACACGTCCATCATGGTAGTAGCAGCGCGCGTTTCACGACTCGAGAAGACAAATTTATATCCTGTAAACCGATCGTTAAGCTTCGTTCTAAATCTTCTACATGTCAGTCTCCGCCCTTTTAATATCGACAAAGAATACTGACACTTGCATTCAGTTTTCCATTCCGACAAGGACCACAGAGCTACGAAAGAGAAACGGTGTTGGGTCATTAAGTACATCACCTCTCCGTGCATGTTACCAGTTTTTGCTTGTACTCCATTCTACAGATTCTGCAAGCCCATTTTCCAGCATTAGTGATCTTTCGCGTAGTCCCATACGATTCTGTAACTAATATATAATTAAATAAAAATGTTATGTTTGGTCTTCATTTTATCTTATTAAGAATTAATTTTAATATAAATAGTTCGTACAAAATGTATCATCTTTTCGTCAGCCATCGAGTTGCAGTCGTTCGAATGTTAAGCATCAATAAAGCTTTCAAAAAGTATGTCTTTGAGCAGCCATATAGCTTATTGGTTAAGTTTATCTCTCAGAATTAATATTGCAGTTAGTTATTGTCATAGTTGTAATTCTGTTGACCTATATTAATGTTGTAGAAAACTGTACAAAACACTGTAATCTGATCTATGCCTGATAAGTGTTTATAGTGCGCGTAAGCAGTAAAAGTGTTTCAGCATCAAAAAATCAAGCACACTGGCAGTGAAGATATTTCTTAGTAAATACTGAGGCGAATAACTGATAAAATACGATTTGAATTCGTTCAGTTACACATAGACGTAATACCAAAATCAATAATGCTTGAGTAAACCGGTATATTTCGTTGATTTAACCTCGTATTTCGTCATCATGCTCTTAGAACTACCTCGTGTAAACGTTCGGAATCGGAAAGAAAGTACGACCAAAGTTCGATGTTCTGTCGACGAGGACTTTTTCTCCAAATTTTTTGGCTTTCGAGGCGTGCGCATTCAAGGATCTCGACAAGAATGTCAATTATGACGATACGAAGTAGGGATAACACAGTAGCCAGTTCTCGAGTGGAGAAAATCTCCGATCCGGATGGGAATCGAATTAAGGTCCCTCCGCTTAACAATACGCCTCGCTGACCGCGCAGCTACCGAGGCGGACGAACGACGATGCTAGCAGCGTCCTTGCCAAACGAATCACCGCACCAAGTACTGGAAATTATTAGGGAGACTACCCAAACATGAATATGGTTATCCAGTGCGGGAATTTGTTTCTTCCAAATATTCGTAGAGAATAAGAAGAATTCATTTATCAGATTTACTCCTACTATGTAGATTTTATCAGCCTGCATTACTTCCATACACAAAATTCTACGTGTCATCTGGGTGTTGGGGCCCTACTGCTGAAGAAACGTGGAGATTTTGATAAACCGCGACTAGAATATGTAGAAGGCGTAGAAGTCGTATGGTGTTGTGTGGATACACAGTACGGCATTCCTTGGGACTAAGGAGAGCGCCCTGTCTCTGTTGTATCAGTGTACTCTGACAGAGGATGCATTTACGATCTCCCGGAAACTTAAGACACTGATGGAGCGGGCTCCTCGCTGACTAGTCAGCACGAGCGGATTTAGTCTTAAAAGTCTAAATATCTTTGAACGCTCAAAAGAAAATAATTCCCTGTAAACATATCTGTAGGACGAAACTAAATACATAATTTTTAAGTTTTCTCACTTTCTGTTTCTTCCTTACGTGCAAAGTAAGAATATGGAGAAAATTTATAAGACTCAAAAAGAAGGTAGTAGCGAAAGCAGCCAATAACGTCCTACCACATTATCAGTAACAGATTTGGCTTAGATTTTAGTCAGACTCTAGAAGAAGCCGTCAAGACAAAGAGAAAGAAGGAGCCCTTCTAGCACGGAATGTCTATTTCTCGATTACAAGCGACCGATAATAGTGATTGTGGTTATATCATTACAGTTACTCATTTCGTACGTAATGCCGCTATATTTGCTTTATTACGCAGAGTCTTGTACACGGTGGCTGCGTCGTTGACATCTGTTAGTGTTAAAGATGGCAGCATGACTTCCTAATGGTTTCGCGCACGATTAGACATACTTCCTGCTGTAACGCTGTCAGCCTCTGCCTTCCATCTGACGAGGGGAATATCTGACATTTAGGTCACCGATTTTGATAAAGTTCTGCAAGGACGTTCTATATCGAAAACAAAGAGACACATGTTTCGGCTTTTTGCTAGTCACTACATAGTTTTTGAGAAATTAGAGGTCAAAGTTGATGACAGAAAATCGTAATTTCAATGCTATACATCGAAAGATCATCTGAAAACAAACAATTTTTGTCAGTTCAATATGGAGTTCAACGTTAATAATGCTCTTGTTACTATGTTTTTGTTTTTTCATAATGTAGGTTGCGCAGCCGTCATTCAAGGGGTAGGGCAGATCGAGGTCGGCGATCGAGCAGTCAGTGCGTTAAATTACTGGTTCGTGTTCGACTCTTGATTGTGGCATCATCTCATTCGATATTGTTTCAGTGTACCTGATAATATTGTGATAATGTTAACACCTTTCATTCCTTTTTTAAAGTAAAACATTGCGAGGTGAGATTAACAATCAAATAAGCATATATAATGCAATGGCAATTATTTTCATCGTGATACATGACGCACTAGATAGGACTTTGGTAGATCATGATGCTCAACCGACTTACACCGTGAAATTGATACCACTGAGGGCAAATGTGGCCGAGCGGTTCTAGGCGCTTCAGTCTGGAACAACGCGACCGCTACGGTCGCAGGTTCGAATCCTGCCTCGGGCATGGATGTGTGTGATGTCCTTAGATTAGTTAGGTTTAAGTAGTTCTAAGTCTAGGGGACTGATGACCTCAGATGTTAAGTCCCATAGTACTCAGAGCCATTTCAACCATTTGATTTGATACCACCGAAGCGCACGTCTATTGGTCAGTCTTGTGACGTTTGGTATTTCCGACAGGTGAAGCATTTTATCGCATGACTTAAGTAACATGCGCTAGCGCAGAAGAGCAGAGAATTAAAAGATAGGGAGGATGCAACGAAGATTCATGCACTGGTCCATAATCAGTTACCCGCTCCTGCTTTCAAGATATGCTTTTGTATGCTTGGTATGCATCCAAATCGATAACTGACAGATCTGGTTTCAGCAGCGCGAATCATATATGTTTTCCAAGAACAGTGTACCGCAAAACATGTGTGTGTTGCGCATGATGTCAAAAATATTTATGTTTGCCAATTTCTATGATACGTTTCACCCAACTGATTGGGAGAACGCGATAGACTATCAGTTGCGATTACGCAGTAATGTACATTAAGGGTATTTTGTTCTATTACCACGATGAAAGTAACTGACACTAAATTATAGTACATATTTATTTGGTCACTAGCCACGCCTCCCGATCTTTTACATAAAAAAGGCACAGAAAAGTATTTTTTTGTTGTGCAGTGCCTTCACCACTCGACCGCCGACCTCGCTTAGATGAGCACACTGAACAACGTGTACCCATACTACAGCATCAAAACACAAAACTCAAACACTATTAACTTTCGTCAGAATATGGTATTAATAAAATTATTTATTTTTAGACGATATTACGATCTTTAGATATGAAAACACGATATTCCATCAAATTTGACCTTGATTTTTTTCCAAAACTATGGAGTGTCTAGCAAAAAGCCGGAACACCTGTCTCTTTATTTTCAATATAGAACGCCCTTGCAAAACTTGATCAAAATCGGTGTCACACAAATATCTTTGAGAGTCATTCCTGTTTCGTTCACAGTAACACAGGCCACCTACTAAATCGAACTGAAAGTACACGTAGGACACTCTGTTGTCTGACTCCTATTTGTGTATCTCGTATGGCACAAATAGCGCCCCACATGAAATTAGTGAATCCACATTTTTTCTCAAAAATAAATTTAAAAGTACACCATGCAACGCCTGTTGCATTAGTAAGTGTAACACGTTAATATGATTCAACTTTACGGTGAATTAACGTAGTTTGATAAAGTGAATCTACGGCTATAGGGCCATTTAACAGTATGCAAGATGTTACACTCGTAATACGACTTCATTTGACTTGTCAGTGTTGAAGAAATTTTCTACATAAAATTCCACAAGACCCTGCTCTAGTAATTTACAATATAAAGCTATAATGCAGGCAAAGTATGAAGAATACGACAGAATATAGTGTAGGCTACCAAAATGCGTTCACGGCCAACCTTTGCATTCTTAATCTGCGGAATGACCATTAAGAGGTCCGACTTCGGTAGGCGAAAATTTAAGAAGGGTGCAAAGTTCCCTTCAGAACTCCAGCGCGCTGAACGTGTGAAAGTGTTTTCAGGAGCGTACACACTAGCCCGACGAAGCCAAAGAGGGACAGCCGTCCCTTCGTTGGCCAATATTTGCTTAGTGTCTACGGGCGGCAAATCGGAGCCAACGAAGCAGTTGGCCTTAGTTGCGGATCGGCCTACTGGCTGTAATATCGAAGCTTTTGGCAAGTGGTTGGGCTTGGGATTCCTGGCGACTAATTAACACAAAGAATTTTATGTTTTGCAATATGAAAAGACCGAATCAGTAAGTACCGTGCAGCGTGCGTTCCGAAGATAGCACAACATACAGCCACCAACCAACCTAATACAGATGTCAAAAAAAGGTTTGTATCACCTCGGTTCCAAGAGTTCCGCAACCTGTACAGAAAATTTAGTAGAGATCAACATAAACATCATTTCCGCTCTTTTTATTGCCCATGAAAACCACACATTGAATGTTGTACCACCATAAAGCGAGACCTTGAGAGGTGGTGGTCCAGATTGCTGTACACACCAGTACCTGTAACACCCAGCAGCACGTCCTCTTGCATTGATGCATGTCTGTATTCGTCGTGGCACACTACCCACAAGTTCATCAGGGCACTGTTGGTCCAGATTGTCCCACCCCTCAACGGCGATTCGGCGTAGATCCCTCAGAGTAGTTTGTGGGTCATGTCGTCCATAAACACCCCTTTTCAATCCATCCCATGCATGTTCGATAGGATTCATCTCTGGAAAACATGCTGGCCACTCTCGTCGAGCGATGTTGTTATCCTGAAGGAAGTCATTCACAAGATGTGCACGATGGGTGCGCGAACTGTCGTCCAAGAAAATGAATACCTCGCCAATATGCTACCGATATGGTTGCACTATCTGTCGGAGGATGGCATTCACGTATCTTACAGCCGTTACGGTGCCTTCCATGACCATCAACGATGTACGTCGGCTCCACATAATGCCACCCCAAAACATCAGGGAATCTACACCTCGCTGCACTCTCTGGACAGTGTGTCTAAGTCGTTCAGCCTGACCGGATTGCTTCCAAACACGTCTCCGACGATTGTCTGGTTGAAGGCATGTGCGACACTCATCGGTGAGGAGAACGTGATGACAATGCTGAGCGGTTGGTTGGTTGGTTGGTTGGGGAAGGAGACCAGACAGCGTGGTCATCGCTCTCATCCTATTAGGGAAGGATGGGGAAGGAAGTCGGCCGTGCCCTTTCAGAGATACCATCCCGGCATTTGCCTGGAGTGATTTAGGGAAATCACATGCTGAGCGGTCCATTCGGCATGTTTTTAGGCCCATCTGTACCGCACTGCATGGTGTCGTGGTTGTAAAGATGGACCTTGCCATGGACGTCCGGAGGTAAAGCACCGCATCATGCAGCCTGTTGCGCATAGTTTGAGTCGTAACACGACGTCCTGTGGCGGCACGAAAAGCATTATTCAACATATTGGCGTTGGTGTGAGGGCTTCTCCTAGCCGTAATCGGTAGACAGCGGTCATCCACTGCAGTAGTAGCCCTTGGGTGGCCTGAGCGAGGAATGTCGTCAACAGTTGCTGTCTCTGTATCTCCTCCATGTCCGAACAACATAGTATTGGTTCATTCCGAGACGGCTGCACACTTCCCTTGCTGAGAGCCTTCCTGTCACAAAGTAACAATGCGGACGCGATCGAACCGCGGTACTGACCGTCTAGGCATGGTTGAACTACAGACAACACGAGCCGTGTACCTCCTTCCTGGTGGAATGATTGAAACAGATCGACTGTCGGATCCCCTCTGTCTAATAGGCGCTCCTCATGTACGGTTGTTTACATCTTTGGGAGGGTTTACTGACATCTATGAACAGTCAAAAGGACTGTGTCTGCGATACAATATGCACTGTCAACGTGTATCTTCAGGAGTTCTGGGAACCGTGGTGATGTAAAACTTTTTTGAAATGTGTTATTCTGCGATGGTATAGGCAGTTCAAGGAGATATGTTGACCTGAAAAGGAAAAACCTCCGGATGCCCATCTCTCTCGGAGGAAACAATGGTGAGCCTCCGAGATGTGTTCCTTCATAGCCCAAAGAAATCCACACCACACGTCATGCAAGTTGTGAACTTTGTCGAAGATTCTGCGGAAGCGATTACGTCAGAAACCGTATAGGGTACAGCTTTTGCAACGTTTAAGGCCAAACGACCGCACCATCAGACGTGAATTTTGTGAACGTTTTCAGAAAGCAATACAAGATGACGAATTTCCCCGCTGACTCGTGTTCAATGACGAGGCGACGTCCCATCTAAATGGTAAATTGAATCGTCACAACGTTCGTACATGAGGCACGGAGAATCCCAGTGTTACAGAGGAGACTGAAAGAGATTCTCCAAAGATGAATGTCTTCTGTGCTGTGTCACGTAGCAACGTTCAAGGAGTTCCTTTTTTCCTGCGAAAACTGTGACGGATATGACGTACCGACACATGTTGCAAGACTGGTTGTTCCCGGGACTGACGGCTAATAACACACGCTTCATATTCCAATAAGACGTAGCTTCGTTTCATTGGCATAGAGAAATGTGTTATCGATAGTTCCGATGCCACAGAGCAGGTGCACGACCGTAGGCTGGCACTACCAGAGCGGACGAACTACGCCGACCACAGCGCCCTCTAGCCGACGCTGTGGAGCTCAACGAGCGCCGCTCTACTTTCTGTCCAGTAGATCAAGAGCAGGAGACCAAGCAACTTAGCTTCTACTTCATAGTGGGCTAGCCATTACAGACTTTGCCTTTGTTACTTCAATATTAGTTTTTCCGACTACTACACTCCTGGAAATGGAAAAAAGAACACATTGACACCGGTGTGTCAGACCCACCATACTTGCTCCGGATACTGCGAGAGGGCTGTACAAGCAATGATCGCACGCACGGCACAGCGGACACACCAGGAACCGCGGTGTTGGCCGTCGAATGGCGCTAGCTGCGCAGCATTTGTGCACCGCCGCCGTCAGTGTTAGCCAGTTTGCCGTGGCATACGGAGCTCCATCGCAGTCTTTAACACTGGTAGCATGCCGCGACAGCGTGGACGTGAACCGTATGTGCAGTTGACGGACTTTGAGCGAGGGCGTATAGTGGGCATGCGGGAGGCCGGGTGGACGTACCGCCGAATTGCTCAACACGTGGGGCGTGAGGTCTCAACAGTACATCGATGTTGTCGCCAGTGATCGGCGGAAGGTGCACGTGCCCGTCGGCCTGGGACCGGACCGCAGCGACGCACGGATGCACGCCAAGACCGTAGGATCCTACGCAGTGCCGTAGGGGACCGCACCGCCACTTCCCAGCAAATTAGGGACACTGTTGCTCCTGGGGTATCGGCGAGGACCATTCGCAACCGTCTCCATGAAGCTGGGCTACGGTCCCGTACACCGTTAGGCCGTCTTCCGCTCACGCCCCAACATCGTGCAGCCCGCCTCCAGTGGTGTCGCGACAGGCGTGAATGGAGGGACGAATGGAGACATGTCGTCTTCAGCGATGAGAGTCGCTTCTGCCTTGGTGCCAATGATGGTCGTATGCGTGTTTGGCGCCGTGCAGGTGAGCGCCACAATCAGGACTGCATACGACCGAGGCACACAGGGCCAACACCCGGCATCATGGTGTGGGGAGCGATCTCCTACACTGGCCGTACACCACTGGTGATCGTCGAGGGGACACTGAATAGTGCACGGTACATCCAAACCGTCATCGAACCCATCGTTCTACCATTCCTAGACCGGCAAGGGAACTTGCTGTTCCAACAGGACAATGCACGTCCGCATGTATCCCGTGCCACCCAACGTGCTCTAGAAGGTGTAAGTCAACTACCCTGGCCAGCAAGATCTCCGGATCTGTCCCCCATTGAGCATGTTTGGGACTGGATGAAGCGTCGTCTCACGCGGTCTGCACGTCCAGCACGAACGCTGGTCCAACTGAGGCGCCAGGTGGAAATGGCATGGCAAGCCGTTCCACAGGACTACATCCAGCATCTCTACGATCGTCTCCATGGGAGAATAGCAGCCTGCATTGCTGCGAAAGGTGGATATACACTGTACTAGTGGCGACATTGTGCATGCTCTGTTGCCTGTGTCTATGTGCCTGTGGTTCTGTCAGTGTGATCATGTGATGTATCTGACCCCAGGAATGTGTCAATAAAGTTTCCCCTTCCTGGGAAAATGAATTCACGGTGTTCTTATTTCAATTTCCAGGAGTGTAGTAACTTACGTATATGTCATTGACAAATACTCTCTATTAAATGTGCTTTTACTTTACAGTCAGTACCGAAGTGCTTTACCTCTCCTGCTCCTACTCGCTTCCTTCATTCGGCCTATTTTGCAGATCACAGCGGCAGACACACGCACCGCCTTCCAGTCGAGATACAAAAAGAAGCGCGTCGCCGTCTGAACAAGAAACTTCCAACGATGTGGTTGGACAGTTGCTTAGGATAATTTGGAACTCTTCATGCGGCCCCCAAACCTTACAGTTTGTGATTTTATACTTTGGGGATACGTGAAAGACAATGTGTACGTACCGCCGTTTCCGACAACATTGGCTGAACTACAGGATCGCATCACTGCTGCGCTGGCGACATTGACAGGGTCATGCTCGAACGTGCACGGGCTGAGCTCGACTGCCGCTTATATGTGCGTCGTGTAAAACGACGAGAGCACGCAGAACATTTGTAATCGTGTATAAGAAACTTGAAAATGTGCTTTTTCATATAACGCATCAGTCACTATTTTGTACTGAATACTTCGTGAAATAAATTCATCCAAAACCGAGGGACCAGCTGTAATCTAGTGTTGGGGAGCTCGTGAATGAGTCGTTCAAATGAACGCTTCACTCCAGTGAAGTGTGAACTAACCACTCAATTTCAATGAACTGGTATTTCAAACTCTTCACAGATAGCACACACCACACTTTTTTCTAGTTCACTCACTCTCTTCCCCCTCTCCCTCAACCATTACATCGGCGCTACGTCACTCATCCTCCCTTGACTTCAGTCCTCCCTCTACTGCCTATTTGTGGGGACCGATAGGTTTACGATGGGTAGGGGTGATGAGGGGCGAGGGGAAAGCAGCGTCAGTTGCTTCCTGCTGTGCTGACATCATTACCAGTGACTATTTTTGCAGTTAAACTTCGCGTCTACGGGTAGCCTACCGTTGGCAGCGCTTGCAGACAAATGAATATTAAAGATACAAACGAAGAGGCTGGCTGTGTGAGCACGCACAGCCAACATGAAAATAAAAGGTTTGTTAATAACACTGAAAGAGGGATTTTACCTGAAATCGTACCAGTGACTACATGTGACAGTTTACGTTTTGAATCTGGAGGGTTATTTTTCTCAACAAAAATAAAATCTACAGGAAAACTTCTGAATAATTACTTAACGTAGGTATATAGACTTTATGACAGTGGTAAACATACTGATTCTGCGTATTTTGGATTAAATTTTAAAAGGAACATAAAATTGGACTTAATTTCGTTGGTAGCCCTAGTTTTCAGTCCATGAATACAACAAATAATGTTTCATTTGGCAGATAAAAACTTTTTTGGGTGCTTCATGAGAAAATGTCGAGCAAGATTAAATGTAATACATTCTTTATATGTGACAGGCTTCTCTGTTTATCTTTCCTTTGTCCCCTTCGACCATGCTCTATTTAACTCAGACGCTGTAAGAGCGTAAATCGTTGCGTGCACGTTACTGCATAGTTCGGCCATCTGTTGGTAAAATTATGAAGTATTACGAAGCTTTATTGTACGAGCGAGGCTCGACGATAAAAACTCCGAAATGAAACTGATCTCCGCAGGAATTCCGCAGGGCTCTGTCATTTCGCCTCTGCTTTTCAACTTATATATAAATGACATCCCAACCGTCCCCCTTGTTACGGCGAGTTTTTATGCGGACGATACGGCCTTTCTAACAACTGGACGACACTTGGACCAGCTAATCGCTAGGGTGCAACGGCAACTTGCTGTAATGGAACGCTCGGCGCTGCAAAATAAGATAACGATCAACCCGACGAAGACGGCAACCGTTCTGTTCACACGGAGGAAACCAGTTCTGAACGACAGACTCCAACTAGCTGACCAATTTATCCCATGGTCGCCGGGAGTGAAGTACTTCGGTGTCTACCTTGACAAAAAATTACTCTTTACGCAGCATATTGACGACAAGAGGACGGCATCCCAGAAGATGGCCATGTAGTGGACTGGCAAGACAGTCAATCCACTAGGAGGAAGCCGAAAGGCACGCGTTTTAGCTCACGCAGGCTGGCGTGAGTTCTGGAACAGGTCACTGATATGAGACTAGCAAATAAAGTACGTAGCTGCTGGAATACTTAACTTTAATCCATAATTGGTTAACATCGCTCTTGACGGTACATGTTTTACAGCATCCATAGTAACTGGTAATGGCGCCTTGCTAGGTCGTAGGAAATGACGTAGCTGAAGGCTAAGCTAACTCGGCAAATGAGAGCGTAATTTGTCAGTGAACCATCGCTAGCAAAGTCGGCTGTACAACCGGGGAGAGTGCTAGGAAGTGTCTCTAGACCTGCCGTGTGGCGGCGCTCGGTCTGCAATCACTGATAGTGGCGACACGCGGGTCCGACGTATACTAACGGACCGCGGCCGATTTAAAGGCTACCACCTAGCAAGTGTGGTGTCTGGCGGTGACACCACAGGCCAGATCATTGATTCCGTTCCTGAAGAGTAAGGATCTCAACCCTAAGACTAAATTCCAATTGTATAAGGCAACAGTGGAACCCACAATGTTGTATGGCTCCACCTTGTGGGGAACTACGTGCGTCCCCAACTACAACAAACTCCAAGCGCTGCAAAACATTTGCTATCGATGGATCACAGGAGCTTCATGGTGGACAAGAAACGTCGAGACCAATATACAAGAGAAGGCCCATGACAAGGCTCTACGATTTTTTGACAAGATCGATGCCCTTAGGGACGAAGTTCGACAATTGGAATCGGTACTAACGGTAAACCCTGCAAGATGGCACAAATATCGAGTACCGAAGTCAATAACGTTTCACCCCCCATAGGCAATCTGTCATAACACGAGGAAGCAGGCACACATAACAGCCTTGACACATTTCACCCTCCAAAGGAGATAGACATCACCAAAGACAGCAAGCTAAAGGACCCATTGCGTGCCCAAGCCTAACTGAATGTGTAATAAATAAAGTGTTTTCCTTTTATCCTTACATCCCATTCTAGAAGAATAAGCCATCAAGGATGATCTCTTCCGTCCACACTATACACTATATTAAAAAAAAAAAAAAAAAAACGAGTGAGGCAAAACGAGCGAGGCGAAGCGAGCGTAGCCGCGGCGACCTGGGCAACTTTGCCAGGCTTCCGTACTTCACGAATTAACTACTTCATTTGGACGCTTCACGGCAAAGAGTGAAATGAATGAAGTAGTTCACGGGAATGAACGAGTTCGACCCATCTCTACTGTAATCAGCCTGTATTTCGATATCCGCGTATGTTGATAAAACACTAGGGGATGCGGATGTGATTGCGGATAAGGGACTTGCAAATGAGGTGCTGTAGCTACTACGGAAGCTGGAGTGACTTACCTCCTGGTGTGCGGCGCGACTGGCCAAGAGCGTCGGCTGCGGAGGACTAGCGCGGTGCGCACGCCGGGCAGCACCGAGGAGGAGCCGACCTGCGGCGCGGACGTCCGCTTGCGGCACCAGGGGCTGGGGCTGCGCCGGCCGTGGCCCCACAGGTGCGCCGGCCCGGCCGCGCTCGGCGGCGCCGGGCCCTGCTCCGACGTGGCGCGCCGCCCGCGCCCGCCTAGCAGCACCTCGCGGCGCACCTTCTCCAGGTCCAGTCCGCGCGGAACCTCCGCCATCTCCAGCGCGCCGCGCTCACCTACCTCCGCCTCTATCTCCTCACTATCTGCCCGCGATACCGCCAGTTTGCCGAATATGTGTCACTCGACTTCCGAAAAGACGTAAACTAGGGCACGTTTAACCCCAATTTCCCACTGCGGAATTCGAACTCGGTCACGACAGTTCACCAGCAGCCGTTATCTTATCAGATTCACTGTGTCTCTGATTTTGCACCTCTCCTGATACCTCTACTAACGTCTCTGCTCTTCGACAGTTTTTCTGTGGAACAGTGTCGGCAGGTACAGTTTACTTATGCTTTCAGAAGTTAACAATAAGACCGTTCACTGTAGAAAATTTGATACGACTATATTTTCTCTAAAACTTTGGTTTTCTGAAACTAGGTTACCAGTTTGTGATAAATTCACCTCCCTATTAAATAAATATATTACGTAGGTCCTTGCGTCTTTCTTCTCTTCCACTTATCCTTTATGACAGCGTCTGACACTGTTTCAAAACAAAATTACTCAGCTGACATCATCTCGGTTCTGCAGTGAGTAAGATCTACAGTTCACGTCATTAGACTTCACACACAACCGTTTAAAATTTGTATCTGAAACGTGTCACTATAGTGTCAGCACGGTTTCTTACTTTCTATACTATATACGGAATACGCTTTTATCCAGTTGATAGCAGTATCTCAAAACCAATATCAAAGAAGTACGTATCAAAATAGTTGGAGTTTTAAAACGGAATTTCTGTTGTCAGTCTTCCAAAAATTAAAGTATGCAGCGGACCGTATATATTTTAGGATCAAAGACAAGTGATCTGTTCATTCAGAAAATATGTGCTAGAGCACAAAACAGACGCGTAGAAAAATAGATGCTTATGGATACTTGTTCAGAGGTAACTTAAGCCAGCATAAGGAATGTAAAAAACGTATTTGATAGAAGAGGCTATGACACTTCCCATTAAATTCGTCTGTTCCTGCGGTAAATTTATATTTTGCATGCCCCAAAGTGCTCCCCTTCATTAAAGGACTTGATATGGATGGGGCAATATCTTTTTTTGTATTTTGATACAATATTTCTATTAATTGAACGTTTGCTTCTCTGGAATAGGTGCAATCCTAAGCTTCCGTATTTAATCGCGTGTGAAGTCTCTGAAACAAACAAAAAACAGAAACGAGTCTTACTTGTTATGTTTAAGATTTCATACATGAAACACACAAAATTATATTCTCAACACTATTCATTTACGTGTCCATGAAAAGAATTATTATAATTTAAATTTAAACATACTTCTGTTGCTGTCAGTTTTTTCTTTTACTCAAGACCTCTGAAAACTTTGTAATGCATCCGCTTCAAGTTCAACAGACTATAGTGCATATCACGTGGTGTTCTAAGACTAAACTTGTGAATATCACATATGTACGTAAGCCGAAAAAAAGGGATTACGATTTTTAGTGATACCCGTAAACAGTGCAGTTGTACTCAAAAGTTTCTCCTTTAATTTACGACTTGCTTAGTCGTATCGCCTTCAGCGCCGTCTGAAGGACATAATTTCTTGTTTTCTTTTTCTTTACGTATACTGTGTGTCTAACTTTACTTGAGAAGTGACAGTTTACGACCATTGCAGCGTCACTGGAGGATAGCTTAAAAGTTACAGAACTAAATGTTCTATAGCAGGTAGTCAACACTAGCAATTCCTTGTTTGCAGGAGAGGTATTCAGTCGTACTCAGTGAGTTTTATGCATACAGCGTTAACTTCCGAGTTTTTCGACTTTGTTTTTTAGTTTTGCCTACAGCGCTGACAGACTCCTGAGTCAAAGTAGGCCGTTAACTGGTTTCCAGAAAACACCGAACGGGTGACGGAGGCGGGAGCGAAGTGTAGATGAAAATGGGGTCGAGAGAAGCGACGAGTAACGGTGAGGGGGATCTTGACCTTGACATTACTCTAAATTAGAAGGGAAAGGTGTGACCTTAGGGAGAGTAGGTGGGGAATCCCTTTTTCTGCCCAGTAAACTGCTTAATCCCCAACTAGCTTGTTTTCACTTCAATTGCTTAGCATATATCTCCGATCGCTGTAGTTACAAGTTCTTTTTTTGCGTGGTTTAATACTGGTTCACGTAGGAGGAAATGTGCAGTGGGTGTACTTGATATGTGTTGATGCAAGGTGAACTGCTTACCATCCAAAAGCAACAGGAGGATGATGTTGGGGCGCTAGTGCCTACAGCTGCAGCACCTCTGATGCCGGTGGAAGCTTGTGTCCATCAATACCAAGGGAGGTGATGCAGTAATAATTATTATGGACTTGCATTCTCTATGATAGCGGTTCAAATCCGGGTACGACCATCTGTTTTAGGTTTTGCCTGCTTTAATTAACCGCCCAAGCAAGTTCTGGGATGGTTCATTTGTAAGGTTTCGTACTGCATCCCTGACATTATCACAGCTTGTAAATAGTCTCTAATGATCTCAATGTCTACTGGACAATAAACCCTAATCTCCCATTCTTTTCAGTGTCACTTAGTCTTCTAATCGCAATGTCTGACTGGTACGCCCTAATTCAGAGGTCAACGGAGGCAGAGGTGGGTTCACACACCACCAGCGAAAAACGAATGTGAGATGTGGCCGTACGATTGCACGCTCCACCTTAGCAATAGGTATCAGGAGCTGCCCAATACTGAACGCATCTGAGAGAGTATGGGATGCTCCTCAGGGAAATGGCAGAGAGGCCTAGAAAGGAGGCCAGTTTGCTATTGGTTTGTTTACAGCGGGGTTTCCTCCCAGTCGTGGAGAAGGCTCCGTCGGCGGCTACTGAAAGCAGTACTTGCAGTCGGCCTCAAATGGTAGCTCTTGTCAGCCTGAAAGATCTTTATGCCTGGGTTCTGAGTACCGTCTCAGTTACTTTAGACGGTTGGCTGACATGGTGGAGGCAGCTAACATTAACACTCAGGAAAGCTAGCACGGTTCACGTATTTGGAGTATAGTACTCTAAATCACTTGCGGTCCTTTGTCTGGAAGCGAGTGGAAAGACAAAACCAGAGGCTGAGACGAACATTCAAATGGCTCTACGCACTATGGGACTTAACATCTGAGGTCATCAGTCCACTAGACTTAGAACTACTTAAACCTAACTAACCTAAGGACATCACACACATCCATGCCTGAGGCAGAATTCCAATCTGCGACCGTAGCAGCAGCGTGGTTCCGGACTGAAGCGCCTAGAACCGCGCGGCCAGCTGAGACGAGTTTGCATCGAACTCGTAAGCGAATTTATCGATCTCCGCTGTCAGGTGTAGGTCCCTCCATAATAGTATCGGCGTTAAGTATCCAATGTAAGCGGAAACTCGGGTAGCAAAGAAAATGTAGCACGATCATACGACATTTTACACCAGAGCTTTATAAAATGTTGAATTACCTCCCACAACTGGAGAAAGATCATCCATGTTCCCTCGGAGGAGAAACTACGTCCCTGGAGATCACAAAGGTTAATGTGTCATTTGTAAACTGCAGGAGCATTCACGTCAAAAGTCCCAAAATTAGTCTCGCTATTTAACATTAATAATGCCTACACAGTATTATGAACGGAAGGCTGGCTGAAACCAGAAAGTAGTAGCAGCGGAATGCTAAATTAAGATATGTAAATAATTCACAAAGGTGGGAAGAAAGTCCCAATGGTGGTGGGATATTTATTTAATAAAGAAGTCAGTAGTATCTTGTGAGATTATTACAATATCCAAATATGATATAATCTGAGCAAATTAACCATCAAAAGTTGGCCAAAATGGTAACTGAACGCTTCTACACACCATCTGCGTCAGGACTTGTAATTTCTGATCGCTTCACAGAAAATGTGGAAAATATAACGAGCAACTTTTCCCATCACGTGAGCGTTTTAGGGGAAAACAGAAATTTACCAGCATTGGAATGGAACATTCATACGATTCTTCTAAATATCTGAAAATTACTTAGAGCTGATAATTAGAGAATAAAATTGTGACGGCAGTCTATATCACATAGATACTCTGCAAATCACATTTCAGTGCCTGGCAGAGGGTTCATCGAACAACCTTCACCATAATTCTCTAATATTCTACTCTCGAACAGAATGTGGAAAAAACGAACACCTGTGTGTTACCGTGCGAACTCTAATTTTTCCTTATTCTCCCTGTTTAGGCCGTCGTCAACAAAATATTTTCGCACTCGGAGAAGAAAGTTGGTGATTGAAATTTCGTGAGAAGTCTCCACTGTATCGAGAAACGTCTTTGCTTTAATGATGTCCACCCCAAATCCTATATTATGTCAGTGACACTGCGTCCCCTCTTCTTTGACCCTCCTGCATAAACTCTGTTAATCCTATCTGGTAAGAATCCCGCACCGCACAGCAGTACTTCAAAAGAAAACGGACAAGCGTAGTGTAAGCAGTCTCTTGAGTCGATCTGTTGCGTCGTCCAAGCATTCTGTCAATAAATCGCAGTCTTTGGTTCACCTTCCCCACGAAATTTTCTGTGTGTTCTTTCCAATTTAAGTCGTTCGTAATTGTAATTCCTAGGTATTTAGTTGAACTTTCGGCCTTATGATTTTCCTGATTTATCGTGTAACCGAAGTTTAACGAATTCCTTTAAGCACTCATGTGGATGACCTCACACTTTTCATTATTTAGGGTCAAGTGCCAATTTTCTCACCATACAGATATATTTTCTTCATCGTTTTACTATTGGTTTTCATCCTCTAATGACTTTACTAGACGACGAACGACAGCATCATTTGCAAACAACCTAAGACGGCTGCTCAGACTGTCTCCTAATTTGTTGATTCAGATATGGAACCGCAGAGGGCCTGTAACACTATCTTCGGGAACGCCAGAAATCACTGCTATTTTACTCGATGACTTTTCGTCATTTACTACGAACTGTGACCTGTCTGACAGTAAATGTCGAATCCTGTCAAGTAACTGAGACGATATTCTTCCATAAGCACGCAATTTGCTTACAAGTCGTTTGTGAGGTACAGTGACAAAAGCTTTCTGCAAATCTAGAAATACGGAATCAATTTGAAATCCCTTATCAATAGCACTTAACACTTCCTGTGAGTAAAACAGCTAGTTGTGTTTACAGGAACGATGTTTTGATCATTTTCTCCGAGGTAATTCATGACGTTCGAACGCAATACATGTTCCAAAATCATGCTGCGTATCAACGTTAATAAGGTAGGGCTTGTAATTTATTGGATTACTTCTACTGCATTTTTTGAATATGTGTGTGACCCGTTCCACTTTCCAGTCTTTGCTCACTGATCTTTCGACGAGCGAACAGTTGCATATTATTGTTAAGTATGGCGTTATTGCATCAGCATAATCTAAAGGGAACCTCATTGGTTCAAAATGGTTCAAATGGCTCTAAGCACTATAGGACTTAACATCTGAGGTCATCAGTCCCCTAGAACGTAGAACTACTTAAACCAAACTAACCTAAGGACATCACACACATCCATGCCCGAGGCAGGATTCGAACCTGTGACCGTAGCAGCAGTGCAGTTCTGGACTGAAGCGCCTAGAACCGCTCGGTCACAGAGGTCGGCTTTGGTATACATTGTCTACGGGAAGACTTGCCCTTATTAGGTGATTTAGGCTGCTTCACTACTCCGAGGATACCTACTTTTATATTACTCATGTTACCAGCTGTTCTTGATTTGAATTCAGGAACATGTACTTCGTCTTCTTTGGTGAAAGAATTTCGGAAGGCTGTGTTTAGTAACCCTGTTTTAGTACCACAGTCATCGATAGTATTTCCATTGCTATCACGCGAAGAAGGTACTAATTGTGTGTTGCCGTTAGCATACTTTACAGATGACTAGAATCTCTCTGGATATTCTGCAACGTTTCGAGACAGTCTCGTTGTGGAAAGTTGGGTTGGGTTGGGTTGTTTGGGGAAGGAGACCAGACAGCGAGGTCATCGGTCTCATCGGATTAGGGAAGGAAGTCGGCCGTGCCCTTTCAAAGGAACCATCCCGGCATTTGCCTGGAGCGATTTAGGGAAATCACGGAAAACCTAGCCGCCGCGGTGGTCTCGCGGTTCTAGGCGCTCAGTCCGGAACTGCGCGACTGCTACGGTCGCAGGTTCGAATCCTGCCTCGGGCTTGGATGTGTGTGATGTCCTTAGGTTAGTTAGGTTTAAGTAGTTCTGAGTTCTAGGGGACTGATGGCCACAGATGTTAAGTCCCATAATGCTCAGAGCCATTTGAACCATTTGAACGGAAAACCTAAATCAGGATGGCCGGACGCGGGATTGAACCGTCGTCCTCCCGAATGCGAGTCCAGTGTCTAACCACTGCGCCACCTCGCTCAGTGTTGTGGAAAGTATTATCAGCATCTTGCATTAAAAATGTTCAAATGTGTGTGAAATCTTATGGGACTTAACTGCTAAGGTCATCAGCACTAAGCTTACACACTACTTAACCTAAATTATCCTAAGGACAAACACACACACCCATGCCAGGACCAGCCGCACAGTCCCTGACTGCAGCGTCTTAGACCGCTCGGCTAATCCCGCGCGGCATCTCGAATTAAAGTTGCGATAAGTTTCGAGCTTTTGTAAAAGATCGTCAATCTTGGAGATTTTGCGTTCGTTTGAATTGGGCATGCTTTTTTCAATGATTATGTAGCTGTGTTCTGACCCGTTTCTGTAGCATTGTTCTGGATCTCCAAGTAACTAAAAAACCCTAAATTGTCGAATGAGTTAATGTTGACAGGACATCAGTGATCATAAAACTGATGGTATCAAGTTCTGTAGGGGAGGTAAGAAATGTTACGAAAGGCAGCAGTATAGCAGAGTAGCCAGGATATAATATTCCACCCTGAGAACAAAGATGCGGGCTAAATTCAAAAGAACTGTACTATACGTATTACATTCATATGGGCAGAGAGAAGTTATGTGGGATTTGAAAGGCCAGTCGTGGTTCAATAACCATGTTACTAAGTTTCTACATAAAGAGAAGTTCATCACAAAAACTAAGTCAAACGCTAGTCGAGAAACAAATGCTTACAGAAGTCATAGTAATCGTAAGGATATCATTGTAAGAAGCGTTTAATGAATTTTGAAGTAAAACTCTGCTAACGGACCTTACTGAAAACATATTGAGCTGTTGAGCGAACGTAAAGGCAACGAAACGGAAAATGACGGGGAGAGGGTCGATATTCTAAATTCGATCTTCCTTGTCCTCATCGTAGTACGTTCACCGAAGTGACAAATGTGATAGCGGAATAGAAAATCAACTAAAATTGCTCGACGGCAGATAGAAATCCGAATCGAATGAAACTTCTATTTCATTCTACACATATTTAGAATTGTAGCTTACTCCCCTCCAAGCAGTTCATCGTAGACCGCTGGAACAACGAAGAAGAGAAAGTGTTACAACAGTTTATACAATGAGGATCGTGAATATTGCAGTCCTATTCTGTGGCATGCGTTAGGAATGTGATCTTCCTAATTATGTGGACATAATTACCAGTCAACTTAAGTTTCACTGTGATTCATCTTGGTCTTAATTTTTTCATGTAGATCTTATTACAGAATTTTCAATAGACTTACATTATATGACGGACGTTGCCAATAATAATAATAATAATGATAATAATAATAATACAAAACGTAAAATGATTAAAACAAAATTATCATTCACGTAAGTGAAAAACTGTTACGGTTAGTTCTAGAAACCAATAATTAATTGGCTACACAAAGTATTATCATTATTCGAGTATTCGTAGAATACAAAGGAGCTATAATTTAAAAGACCACATTAAGAAGTCACAAAGTCGTTGTAACACTGGTGATTAATGACCGACAAGAATGTTATCAAAAATAGCCACTCAGAGCGCTACAACTAGGAGGGAGTCCGTTCGTCTCTACAGGCACCTTCACGACATTTTTCCAAACAACAATGTTTTGCGTGGAAGTGAACGGTTCGGTCAACCGTCACAGTATGAACTGTGAATATTTACTTTTTTTTGCCACTACACGTTTCGATGGTTACACTATCATATTCAAGTGGAGAACTCTGCAGGTACATTGATCATGTTAGTGAAGAGCACATCATCTAATCAGACCAGGTGCAAGGCAGATGATGTGTCTTTTTCTGGTGACAAAACTGTTTTTTTTTTAAGGGCACTATTCATATTAAAGGGTAAACGTAGAGTCGGAAAAATGCTGCATACTGCCATCTGTTGCGTGTACTCTTCACTGTACAATCGTTTACGCTAACACTTCGAAGATGTTTTACATGTTTGCCATATACTTGCTTACAGTGAATACAAAGATAATTGAAATAAGCAGTTGCTGAAGCTTGGTTATTTTATAACACATCAAAACTGAATTATTTTATTAAATTGTTATACAGTATATACATAATTATGCTTTTATTTTCTTTTATAAGTATTGTTGAGCTGTAACAGAATTTGGATATCTGCAGAAGCTTGAAAGTCATCAATGACAAGAGCAAAGTAATTTAATTTAGCGAGTTAGTACTGCATTTAGACTTTCTGATAATGATCTATTATGGATCTAAAGAACACAAAGCTAGACAACGAGAAATCTAACGTGTCAAGATCTATATTTTCATTGTTTATATTATTGTACTAACAAATTTTTTTCTAATTTTTTCTATGTTTATGTTGCTTTAGTTTTTTCTTGTGTTCCAAAGATGAACTGAAACAGGTCATACATACAGGGAGCTTCACTAAATGTGTTTGTCTCCGTAAGTTACGAAGTAATAGGCGATGGAAATATTTATTACTGAAGGTCACTATAAGAATCGTTACACTGTCTGCGGAGCTATGAACATAGTTTATTGTGTTATTATACAGAGTTACAGCGAAAAGATACAATTTTTTTAATGGAACAGTAGTCGTTTCTCTCATGCACTGGACTCAGTAACGCCAGCTGTGTATACATCAGTTTAAATTACATTCCTATTACTTTTAATTTTGGAGCTACAACCCTTCAAAGATTCAGGGGCAGATACCACACGCTGTACGTAATACATGGCTGTGTGGTGGGTGATGGACGTTCTCGTGGTGGGAAGTTGTTTTAAATGAGATGTTCAAATGTGTGTCCATGTTCCTGAATGCACAATGCAATGCGCCTTCTAAAGGATCTGCGGACGTGATGTAACATCGCCGCTGTCACGGAGCAACATGCATCCTCGATGTAATGGCGTTACATGGGGCGACCTTGCGGGCCATGAATGAGGACCATGGCGCCCCAACCACCTTCCTGCAAACCTGTTGGTTAGTTATTCTTAACAGCACTCGTAGAATGGGCTGGGTGACCATCAAGCTGCATCCACATATGGACTCTCGTGTGTAGACACACATGTTCAAAGAGGCCACCCAAACTGTCGACTATAAACGCGCGATATAACTCACCTGCCTGCGTACCTTGGAAGTAGTGTGGACAGATGATTTCAACCCCAAGCAAGGATTCCACACCATACATTAATAGACCACCTACGTTGACGGTCGACAGGTCGTATCCACCGAGGATTGTCTGGAGCCCAGTATGGCTATCCACTGCACCATTATTTGTGAACGTGGACTCATCACAGAACATGACTCCGTGTGAAGACTACAGCGTGAAATTACGCATGGCCCATTCACAGAATGTAACTCTCGCACGGAAATCGTTCCCATGCAGCTCCTGGGTCAGTGACAGGTGGTACGGGTGAAACCTGTGGCCCTGTACTATAGGCCACACAGATGTAAGACTGACTGCCGGCCGTTGTGGCCGAGCGGTTCTAAGCGCTTCAGTCTGGAACCGTGCGACCGCTACGGTCGCAGGTTCGAATCCTGCCTCGGCCATGGATGTGTGTGATGTCCTTAGGCTAGTTAGGTTTAAGTAGTTCTAAGTTATAGGGGCCTGATGACCTCAGAAGTTAAGTCTCATAGTGCTCAGAGCCATTTTTTTTTTAAGTGAACCGAGTGCCCAACCGGTATTGAAGCACACTTATTGCCATTGTGTAGAACTACTGCTTGAAGGCTTCTTTTTGAAGAATCAATAAAAAGTCTCTACTCATCAGGAGTATATTATATTTTGAAACGTGCCATAAGCCCTGGAACATTACTGCAAAACACCAGGTCACCACCTTGAGAGAAGAAAGATACAAACTCGTTTATCCTCGATTTATACCAAGAAAAGGGTGTACGCGGAGCCAACATATGTTTATCTTTCAATCTAGACCCTAAAACCTCTGCCGATTCTTTAGAAACGCCTAGGCATCTAACTAAATCGTTCAGTTCAAATTGTTAGAATGGAATGGGATCGGTTGTGCCAGGATCGTAGCAATCTCTGTCTTCTTCACTATCACCTTGCTGAGGCAATGGCTCGTGATTATCGATATCATCCAAAGAATCTGGAGGAGAGGGTATTGGTATTTCAGGTCCATGAGGAACATGGAGAATGGCTGATTTCATGTTGTGGTAAGAAATATCCTTTTTGTTTTTCAAATTGAAACTTCGTACGTTGCAAGAACAAAAATAGCAGTCATCACTATGATATTTGGGCTCCCTAAAAACCATTGGTATTCCAAAACGTAATGGATGCTTTTTACGTTGAAACCATTGCCTCAGTTCTTCAACACACACTAAACAAACTTGGTGTCGCCCAAGGCTTATCTTGATCGCCTAACTTTATACCAAAATAGGTGAAATATACTTTTTCAACAAAATCTGAAATGTTTCTTTGTTGCTTTTTAAGGGTATAGTTACCACAAAAGGAGCAGAAGCAATCTGGCGAGTTTACACATCCTCTGGTAGCCACTGTCGATTAAACTACTTCACAACACAAGAAAACAGTCACTACTTTAAAGCACTAGTAACAACAACACGTGAACAGCACAGAGTGAAGAGGTACTGTGAACTTAAGGACAATAGCAGAAGCTCTCTGCTTGGTGATGGCGGGGGAACGGGCAGCGCAACAGACAGGCACTGACATAAAATACTGCTGGTTTCTCCTAATTACTCGTTATTTTACGTATACCAAGTATAAAAACGGCTAAATAACAGTTTATGGAGATCCTAAAAACCAAAATTCAAACTCACTATGGTGCTGAAATATCTAGAAAAGCTAAAACGTGACTGGCAGTTTGTGAAATAACTGTACGTGATGGAATTTTTTCACTATTTTTCCCGAAATAAGCGTTGAAAACACTACAAAAATCACTTAATAAATATGAAACCATTTTTATGTCGCAGACCTGAGTTATATTTCTCAGGAGATAAGAGCATGCAAGATGGATTCTTTCTGTCATACATGGATGGATACATCAGCACCATCTAGATATGTTTTAGATCCCACTGATGGTAGGGCCTCTAAATAGTGTCTGTGAAGTTCAAGATTAAAGTTACTTTGAGATGGATCTCAAGTATCTGTTTGTGCTACTGTATTTCAAAAAATGACATATATATCGCGGGATCGCTTAGCCCGAATTGCTCGACGCTATGAAGAACATGGGATTGCACAACAGTAACGAAGAGGTGGCTCAAGAGCAACTCAAGTCGACATGTTTATGATCCAAAAAGTGAAAGGGCAGGTTCTGATGTATAAACGTAGAGAGTTCCATTATAGCAGGGGAAAATTTCCGCACATAACACAGACTAACAATCAATAAACGCTGTTCTGAGCTAAAATTCAGGACAGTGTTTTATAAGAATTTTGATCTCGTCTTTGATAGCTCTTTCAATGACATCTGTTCAAAATGCAAGTAGCTCGAACTGCAAATAAAGGTTGCAGAAACCGAAGAATGCCAGGAAGTGTGCATAACTAACCTGCACTTGCGGAAAGCCCATGCAGAGAAATTCCACGGAATCATTATCGAGTAATCTGAAGACACTGCAAAAGTTCTCTTTGACATGCAACAAAATGAACCTCGACCAAACTTCTCTATTGGAGAAGTCTTTTACACGTTACAGGCATGGATCTATAACCTGACTGTGGTGATATATGAACCAAAAGAAGGTAAAGGTAACATTTTTCAAAATACTTAGCGTAAAACAGAATCTGTAAGAGGTGCAAAGGAAATCGCATCTGCAGTACATTTTGCTCTACATGATTTGGAAGGAAGGAGTAAGATATTGCTAAGAGAGGATTAAAGCCTCGTACTCTATCCAGAAGAAGAACTGTGTAATGCTCTGTATGCTGGCACATTTTATGGAACGCACTACAGTGATTTCTGAATTTACTATTTTCGTATTTGTGGTCATAGTTTCATGCCAACGGATCGTGTATTCGGATATTCGGCAGAGCTGAGAAGGAATATCGGAAGTAAGAAGAGATCATAATACCATTTGAAGATAGGAATATTCTAGCGAAGTATGGAAAGGTACTGGTGTGGGGAGTTGACTCGTTTTCCTACGACTCCAAACGTATTTCTAGCGAAATACTGAAGTCTACCTTGCCTTTCTAAACGGTGTATGTACGAGCAATAACTTACAGACATATCAACTGTAAGATTCAGTGTGCTGTTAAAATGACATACTTCCCTGGATCAGAAGAATGTTGTGATGTTTTGAAGAACATCCCTTCGTTGAAAACCATGAAACATGCTGCGATTATACCGAAGACGAAACATATGATTTCAACAAAGAATAAGGGTGTAATGAACTTAATGCGTTTCCTTGTCATTGCTAAGGATACAGCAAGTTGCAACAATGATATACTCTCTGCGAGTGGTGAGAGATGCGAAGGTCACGACAGCTCACGAAGTATTTAAGAGGATGAATAGTCTCCTGAAGATGTGTAGCAGAGAGAAACGAAATATTTTAAAACTTTAATGTAAAAGGCAGACATTTACTATTCTGATATCACTGATCTAGTTTCGGCATAAACTGAATTTTGAAAAAGAAAAGTGTTTTTCCACTCCCAGCAGTTGATAAACTATAATAAAATTGTGTATATGCAACGACTATCTTAAACATATTCAGCATTGTCCGAAATTAGTTAAGTGTACAAATTTTCCCCTGTAAATTTCC
Source organism: Schistocerca cancellata (assembly GCF_023864275.1). Taxonomy (NCBI): domain Eukaryota; kingdom Metazoa; phylum Arthropoda; class Insecta; order Orthoptera; family Acrididae; genus Schistocerca; species Schistocerca cancellata. Next base: position 219,553,031 of record NC_064629.1, on the reverse strand, counting down.
TTGTCAATTAAATAAATGTGTCTCCTGAAAAACTTTTTTTTTAACAAAGCGACTTTTGCAAAAATGGCCAGGTAACAGTAGCCAGCAGTTAGGCAGCAGCAGCCGGCCGGGAAACAAGCAACAGGGAAGTAACCGATTTTTTTTACTTTTACGAGTTCCTAACCAGGAGCTAATTATATATTTTCATCTGTGTACTTTGATAGTTAAGTTTCTTGAGTATCTGAGTGTTAATTTAATATCTCATAGACACAGTTCTCGCGTTTTCGTTTGGTCGGAAAGTAGACCGATTTTGTAACATATTACAAGTTCCTAATCAGAGGTGAATTATTTAGTTTCACTTGAGTCCTTTGGTAGTTAGGTTTTTACCTCTCTGTGTATTTAATCTAATTTAGTAGACACAGCTCCTGCTTTATCGTCAGGGACTACAGTAGAGCTGCGCAGCACGTGCCGAAAGTCCGTTTATCTGCATAGTTTAGTTTTCCACGGTCTTTAGTATGGACAGGGACAGCGAGTGATGTGTGCGGATGCGAGCCAAGTTGGTGACACTTCACTCTCAGCTTCAGGCTGTGATGGCTTCGGTTACACAGCTTGAGGCTACAGTGGATGGGCACCACTGTTGTGGGCCTGCCATGAGGATCCAACGGCCGCCCAGCACGTCCGAGTTCTCCGATCGGTCCTCACCGGTGGCTGCTCGCACTGAGGTTGAGCCGTCAGATGTGGTCGAATAGGAAGTGACCCTGGGGCGTAGCAGGCGACGAAAGACTTCCCAGGCCGCCGCACCTAAGGCCTCCCCGCTTTGTCTGACAAACAGGTTCCAGGTGCTGTCTGTGGCTGACACTGTCGCTGAGCCAGATGCCGCCGCCTATCTTGTTTCAGAGGAAACCTCTCAGCCTACAAGATCCGGATTATTGATAGAGCTCCAACGTTAGGCGCTATGGGGCCCCTTTTGGACATGGCTGCCAAGAAGGGAAAGAAAACAAATGTGCTCTCCGTGTGCATACCGGGTGGAGTCGTTCTAGATGTGTAATGGGTCCTCCTGGATGTCATGAAGAACACAGGGCGCAGCCAGCTGCAGCTGGTTACTCTCGTCGGTATCAATGATGTGTGTCACTTTGGATCAGAAGAGATTCTCTCTGGTTTCGAACCGCTAACAGAAGTGGTAAAGGCTGCCAGTCTTGCTTGCAAGATGAAAGCAGAGCTGATCATTTGCAGCATAGTCGACAGGACCGATTGCGGAGCTCTGGTACAGGGCCGAGTGGAGGGTTTGAATCAGAGACAGAAGGTTCGGCCACCGTGTAGGCTGCAGATTCCTCGACTTGCGCCAAAGCGTGGTTGGGTTTCAGGTTCCGCTGAATAGGTCAGGTATCCACTACACGCAGGAGGCCGCTACACGGGTAGCAGGGCTGTGTGGCGTGGACTGGGCGGTTTTTCAGGTTAGAGCGTCTCGGGAAAACACAAGATGGGCTTCCGTCACAAAGGGTGCAGGCCGAACACATGAAGAACGTAGATACAGGAACCATTGGTAAAACAGTTGTAAATTGTCGTAGCTGTGTAGGGAAAGTAACAGAGCTCCAAGCGCTAATAGAAAGCACTGATGTTCAAATAGTTATAGGCACTGAAAGCTGGCTAAAGCCGGAGATAATCTCAGCTGAAATTTCTGCAAAGAACCTAACGGTGTTCCGAAAGGATAGGCTAAACATGGTTGGCTGTGGCGTGTTTGTTGCTGTTACAAATAGATTATCTTGTCTCGAAAATGAAGTAGATAGTTCCTCTGAGTTAGTATGGGCAGAGGCCATTGTTGGAAACCGGAATAAAATAGTAATTGGATCCTTTTACCGACCTCCCAATTCAGGTGATACAGTTGCTGAAACGTTCAAAGGAAACTTGAGTTTGATTTCAAACACGTATCCAACTCATGCGATGATAGTTGGTGATGACTAATTTACCCTCGATATGTTGGTGAAAATACATGTTTAATTCCGGAAGTACGCATATTAACATCATCCGAAATTGTGGTAACCGCATTCTCTGAAAATTATTTCGAGCAGTTAGTTCATGAGCCCACATGAACAGTAAACGGTTGTGAAAACACACTTGACCTCTTAGCAACAAATAAGTTAATAACGAACATCAAAACGGATACAGGTATTATAAAACACAGAGTTGTCGTAGGGAGACTGACTATTGTAATCCCCAAATCCTCCAAAAATAAATGAAAAATATACCGAAGCAGATAAAAATTCACTTTACGACTTTCTGAGAGACAATCTCCCTCCTTCCATATTAATAATGTAAGTGTAGACCAGATATGGCTTGAACTGAAAGAAATTGAGAGATTTATACCAGAGAAATTAACAAACGATGGAGCTGATCCTCCTTGGTACACAAAACGGGTTAGAGCTCTGTTGCAGAAACGACGAAAACAAACACGATAAATTTAAACAGATGCAAAATCCCGAAGATTGAGATCTTTTACAAAAGCTCGAAATTTAGAGTGGACTTCATTGTGAGATGCCTACAATAGTTTCCACAACGAAACTTTGTCTCGAAACCTGGCAGAAAATCCAGAGAGATTCTGGTCGTTTGTTAAGTATGTTAGCGGTAAGAAACAATCAGTGCCTTTTCTGCGCAATAGCAATGGAGATGCTATCGAAGACAGTGCTGCCAAAGCAGAGTTACTAAACACAGCGTTCCGAAATGCCTTCACAAAAGAAGACAAAGTGAATATTCCAGAATTCGAATCAAGAACAGCTGCCAGCATGAGTAACGTAGAAGTAAATATCCTCGGAGTAGTGAAGCAACTTAAATCACTTAATAAAAGCAAGTCTTCTGGTCCAGACTGTATACCAGTTAGGTTCCTTTCAGAGTATGCTGATGCATTAGCTCCGTACTTAACAATCATATACAACAGTTCGATCGACGAAAGATCCGTACTCAAAGACTGGAAAATTGCACAGGTGACACCAATATTCAAAACAGGTAGTAGGAGCAACCCACTTAATTAGAGGCCAATATCGTTAACGTCGATATGCAGCAGGATTTTAGAACATATATTATGTTCGAACTTCATGAATTACCTCGAAGAAAACGGTCTATTGACACACAGTCAACATGGGTTTACAAAACATCGTTCTTGTGAAACACAACTATCTCTTTATTCACATGAAGTGCTGAGTGCTACTGACAAGGGATTTCAGATCGAATTCTGGATTTCCGGAAGGCTTTTGACACTGTACCAACAAGCGGCTTGTAGAGAAATTGCGTGCTTATGGAATATCGTCTCACTCATGTGACTGCATTTGTGACTTCCTGACAGAGACGTCACAGTTCGTAGTAATTGACGGAAAGTCATCGAGTAAAATAGAAGAGGGGGTGGGGCTCTGAGCACTATGGGACTTAACATCTGAGGTCATCAGTCCCCTAGATTTTAGAACTACTTAAACCTAACTAACCTAAGGATACCACACACATCCATGCCAGAGGCAGGATTCGAACCTACGACCGTAGCGGTCGCGCGGTTCCAGACTGAAGCACTTAGAACCGCTTGGCTACTCCGGCCGGCAAAACAGAAGTGATTTTTGGCGTTCCCCAAAATAGTGTTATAGGCCCTTTGCTGTTCCTTGTCTATATAACCGATTAGGGAGACAATCTGAGCAGCGCTCTTATGTAGTTTGTAGATGACGCTGTCGTTTATCGACTAATAAAGTCAACAGAAGATCAAAACAAATTACAAAACGATTTAGAAAACATATCAGTATGGTGCGAAAATTGGCAGTTGATCCTAAATAACGAAAAGTGTGAGATCGTCCACATGAGTGCTAAAAGGATTTCGTTAAACTTCGGTTACACGACAAATCAGTCAAATCTAAAAGTGATAAATTCAACTAAATACCTAGGAGTTACAATGACGAACAACTTCAGTTGGGAGGAACACATAGAAAACGCTGTGGGGAAGGCTAATCAAAGTCTGCGTTTTATTGGCAGGACACTTAGAAAATGTAACAGAGCAACAAACGAGACCGCCTAAACTACGCTTGTCCGTCCTCTTTTAGAATACTGCTGCGAGGTATGGTATCCTTACCAGATAACATTGACGGAGTACATCGAAGAAGTTCAAAGAGGAGCAGCACATTTTGTATTATCGCGAAATAGGGGACAGAGTGTCACTCACATGGTACAGGATTTGGGGTGGACATCATTAAAACAAAGGCGTTTTCCGTTGCGGCGGAATTTTCTCGCGAAATTACAATCACCAACTTTCTCCTCCGAATGCGAAAATACTTTGTTGACACCGGCCTACATAGGGAGAAACGATCACCATGATAAAATAAGGGAAATCGGAGCTCGTACGGAAAGATGTAGGTGTTCGTTCTTTCCGCGCGCTATACGAAATTGGAATAATAGAGAATTGTGAAGGTGGTTCGATGAACCCTCTGCTAGGCACTTAAGTGTGATTTGCAGAGTATCCATGTAGATATAGATATAGATGTAGATGAATTATAGACCAATATCGTTGACGTCAATTTGTTGTAGGATTATGGAACATGTGCTATGATCAAGAATTGTGACGTTTTCGGGGGACGAAAATCTCGTCTATAAAAGTCAATATGAATTCCGCAAACAGGGATCTTGCTAAACTCAGCTTGCTCTGTTGCTCCATGAGATCCATAGCGCTGTACACACCGGCGCTGATATAGATGTCTTGTTCCTGGACTTCAGGAAGGCATTTGATACCATCCCTCAATTCCCTTCAGTGAAAAAAATGAGCTTATCGAGCATTGGATCATATTTGCGACTGTGTTGAAGACTTCCTTGTAGACAGAATGCAACATGTCTCTATTAACGGAACAAAATCGAGGGATGTGAAGGTAATTTCCGGGGTACCGCAGGGAATAGTGATAGGACCTTTACTGTTTACAATGCATATTAATGATCTAGTAGAAAGCGCCGGATGCTCTTTAAGACTACTGGCATATGATGCGGTTGTCTATGACAAAGTAGCAACGCCGCAAGGTAGTATCGATTGCAGAATGACCTGCAGAGGACTGATGAATGGCGAAAGCCTTCACAGTTGACCTTGATCATAAATAAATGTATCATATTGCGCATACGTATGAAAAGTAGTCCACTACTGTACAACTACAGTATTGATGACAAACTGCTGGAAACAGTATCTACCGTAACATATGTGGGAGTAACTATCCAGGGCGGCCTAAATGCAAATAACCGCATAAAACAACAGCAAAAAAAGCAGATGCCAGGCTGAGATTCATAGGAAGAATCTTCATGAAATGTAATTCATTCATTAAAAAAGGGGCTAATAAGGCGCTTTTTCGGCCGATACTTGAATACTGTTCATCAACATGGGATATTTACCATGCAGCACTGATAAAAGAGACAGGGTAGATCCAGCGGCGAGTGGTGCGATCCGTAACGGGATAGTTTAATTGGAGCGAGAGAGCTACCGAGATGCTCAACAAACTCCACTGGCAGACGTTACGAGAGAGATGGTGTTCATTACGGAGAGGTTTACTATTGAAGTTTCGAGAGAGCACTTCCGAGGAAGATTCTGACACCATATTAATGCCTTCCACATATATCTTCTCAGGATTAGAAAATTCAAGAGATTAGAGCTAATACATAGGCTTACCAACAGTCATTTTTCCCACACATCATTCGCGAATGGAACAGGGCAGGTGGATTGAGTTAGTGATGCCAGTACTCTCCGCCACAAACCATTAGGTAGTTTGCGGAGTAGTATGTGGATGTAGAAATACTTCTGCTAACGTATTCACTTTTATAAGTTGCTTATTTATTTTTTGCCATGAATGACTTCGGAAAGGCAGATGGCTGCACAGTTTTTAGTTCCTCGTACCATAGGGCATATGAACCACATTTTAATAAATCATGGAACAGTAGCCTCTTCAGAAACTTGCTAACTTCCACGAAGCTTTCACTTTCCGATTCCTCCTTAATATCGCGTTCATCAGTTTCTGTAATATCTTTATGTGGAACAACCACTTTACCGTAATTAAAAACGTTTTGCAGCTCGTTCTCTCCCATATAGCTCCCAAGATCGTTAGAATTTAGCATTAATGTAGCCAGAAGGGAGGTAGATGTGAATTTTAATAGCGTCAGTTCCGGAAGTGGAATTTACGAAAGTTTCCTCTCGCCTCTGGGAATTAAGAATAGGTTGTTACAAATGAATGATGTTCCATTATGGGCTAATATTTGTTTTGGGTGGTCTTGGGGACTTAAATCACGTGTCTCCTGTTCCATAGGATATGATTACATCGAAGCAAACCACCCGAATCTTTGAGATTGTTGATGTGAGAGTCAGCAGGGTCCATTGTAGTCCACGCTATCTGGACATGCCTAATACAATTAGGATGCGGCAGGTATCCTGCATGTGCACAATGGCTTGTGTTTGGCCTCAACAGCCACATCGACCTGACCAGCACGTAGCATAGGTCGACGTCTTTTTTTTAAACTTTTGTAGCATATCTAACGTTATATACGTGGCAAACATTGCTCGCCTTACGCGTTATTGATGTTGTTATGGTCATCAGTCTGAAGACTAGTTTGATGCGAGTCTCCACGCCACTCTATCCTATGTAAGCCTCTTCAGCTCCGAATAACTACTGCATCTTACAGACTCTTGAAATTGCTTTCTTATTCATCTCTTGCACTCCCTCTATAATCCCCCCCCCCCGCCCCATCTTACCAGCAGTACTAAACTGGTGATGCGTCATTGTCTCAGAAAGTGTTTTACTGACCTATCCCTTCTTCTGTTAGTAAAATTAAGCCACAAACTTCTTTTCTCTCTAGCTCTATTCAGTATCTCCTCATTACTTACATGAACTAATCATTGAATTTTTAGCATTCTTCTGTGCACAAACGTCAAAAGTTTCTATTCGCTTCTTTTCTGCACTGTTTATCGTTCACATTTTACTTCCTTAAAAGCCTGTACTTCAAATACCTTCAGAAAAGACTCCCTAACATACAGATCTGCATTAGATATTAACAAATTTCTCTTTTTCCGAAATGGTTTTCTTGCCATTGCCAATCTACATTTCATATTCCGTCTTCTTCGGCCACCATCAGTTATTCTACTGATCGAATAGCAAATCTCTTCTAGTACTTTTAGTGTCTCATTTCCTAATCTAGTTCCTCTGGTATCGCCTTATTTGATTGGACTCCATTCCCCATTCAGGAGGGCTAGTTCTGCAGGTTCGCAGAAGAGCTTCTGTAAAGTTTGGAAGGTAGGAGACGAGGTACTGGCAGAAGTAAAGCTGCTTGGGTAGCTCAGTTGGTAGCAGTCTGCCTTCGGCAGGGCAACAGAGCGGACGCGTACGTGTTGACTTCGTGCGGCCCGCGAGCTCGCCTTGTTTACTTTCTGACGGCCGTTGCTTAAGTGCCGGCTTACTTTGTACGATCCATGGCGAACCGTTACCGTAAATCAACACTCCGATTTACTTTCTGCAACGATTATGCCCGACCCAAAGCGCTCGAGGTGGAGCGTTTTCTGCGAGAGGAAGTGAAGATCCCGGCGACCGATATTATCGGCATACATTTGTCCATCGTGAGCAGCACGGTCTATGTGAAAATCATTAACGACGCGGCGTGCGAACGCATACTACGTGAGACCAAACAGGGGCTCCGCTTCTGTCACGCTGATGTTAATGTGGGGGAGGTAACCGTCGACCACGCAGGCTTAGGTATGCGAACGATACGCATTTTCGAATTGCCATTCGAACTGCCAGCTGAGGAAGTCGTCGCGGCACTACGCCCATACGGCACAGTCCACGGCCACACTGCGGAGAAGTGGACACAGTTTCGGACGTATCCTGTCCTAAACGGGGTCCGACAGGTCACCATAGATCTCCGAAGCCACGTCCCGTCCTACTTACAGATCGGCGGATGCCGTGCCATAATTATATACGATGGCCAGCCTCGGACCTGTTCCGGGTGCGGCAAAGAAGGCCACCTTAGATCCGAATTCCTACAACGGCGTATTACGCAACTTCCAGCTGCCGAACAACCACCCATGTCGCAACCTACAGTGCTACCGGTGACCTATGCCGCTGCTCTGGCTTCTCCTACCACTTTGCAACGTCACCCGGTCACCACAAACGACGCCACCAACGAGCCCGACCAGACACCGACGGAGAGCGCCTCGGACGACCCGCCGCCTCGGCCGGCCATTGACGCCGCTCCGAAGATGCCGGCGCAACCAGACGCTGACCTTGATCTCGGAAACACGATGGAGATCGACTCGCTCATCGTTCCTACAGCAGCCTTTCTGCCAGAACGACGCGACTCCCTTCCGTCGTCGGACACGGAGGGTCGCACAAGGAAACAAAGTTCCCCGAAACGTCGCAAGCGAAGACGTCGCACCGTTTCCGGCCAAGAGGAGATGTTACAAGTCGAGGAGGACGTAACCGTCGACCAGCACGAGGCCTCAGAACCCGCTACTGCTGACGAAGACGTAATGAGCGCGGAGACATCTATCGGTGAGCCTGCGCCCCGTGCTGACGCTGAACTAAATCATGAAAGTCCCACAGGCGACACTACACCACGCACAATTACAACATCTTCTGCAGACAAAATGGACAATACACCAGTTTCCGCTTCCACGGCGTGGCACGAGGAGGAGGTCACGGAGCAGGAGCCGTTACGGGACCCTGCGCCGTCACGGCCGCACCACTAATCATACTCTCCCCAGACTCCCCTGCGGGCCAGCGGGATAACGTTCCGCTGCGACGCCCACACCCTTGCGCGGACGGCGGAGTGGACCAGCCTCCAGCAATCCGACACCAGGCCTACCGGATAGCAACCATCAACACCAACAACATCCGTTCCAGGGTGAAAATCCGCCTTATGCAGGAGATGTTCTGGGCTTCGGATATTGATTTCGCCCTTCTGCAGGAAGTTCACTTGGCTAGTCTCCCGGATATCAATGGCTATACCGCCCACGCCTCCGCGAGTGATCCTATGGGCCGCGGGGTGGCCATCTACGTCCGCCACGGGATTTCTGTGACCGATGTCGCCTTCCTTCCATCAGCTCGGGGCATGGCACTCACTGCCATGGGGACACGCATCATTAATGTCTACGCTCCTTCAGGCACCGACCGACGGCATGAAAGAGCCCAGTTTTATTCCGAGGAAATCGCTCCCCTGTTTTTAGGGCGTTATGACCATTGCCTACTAGGAGGTGACTTTAACTGCGTTCTGCATCCTAAAGATCAGATTCCCCACTATACTACATGCCAGGAGCTACGTATAGTGGTGCGAGACCTCCTGCTTCACGATACCTGGGAAGTACAACACGGCGACCTTTCTGGCCATACCTTTCTTACAAGTCATTCCGCAAGCCGACTAGATAGGATATATGTCTCACAAACTCTTAGATCTGCGATACGGGGCGCCGAACGCTGGCCGCTGGCCTTTTCCGACCATTGCGCTTACATCTGTACGGTCCTCCTTCCGCCGCAATCAGTATGGCGCAGCCGTGCGCCATGGAAACTCAATACCTCACACTTGCATGACCTGGCGTGTCGCCAACAAGTCACTGAAACGTGGACAGCCTGCGAACGACGCCTTCCCCACTACCACTCGACATTGACATGGTGGTTGGACTGCGCCAAACCAGCGATCCGGAGGACACTGATGAGATACGGGAAGGACATGGCCGACTGGCATCGCACCACTGTTGACTTCTATTACGCGATTCTCCGAGATCTGGATGGTCAACCGCCAACCCCGGACAACCAGTTGGAACGGCAAAGAACTAAGGCGAAGATAATTGCGCTGGCACGCCGGAAACTGCAAGGGGTCGTGATCCGGACGCGGCGCCACGATCGCGCGGATTTAGAAATTCCATCCATGCATGATATAGTGTCCGACAAACGAAGGCGTCGTCGGCAGATCATCAGCACTCTGACCACGCCTCATGGAACGCAGGTGACCACTCAGAATGACATCGTCCGCACATTCGTCGAGCACTACCGTCGTACTTATAGTGATGACGACGCTGAAACTGCAGCAGACGACTCCATTTTGAATTACGTCACGCGCACCCTCCCCCACACGGAGGCGGATGCTTTGACAGTGGCGGTCACGCTAGACGAAGTCAACAACGCAATCGCCAAGGGGGCAGTCAACAGATCGCCCGGCATTGACGGCTTACCGATTGAGTTTTACCGTACCTTTCGGGACCTCATGGCCCCACGGTGGACGACTGTGTATCAAGAACTGATAACATCTGACCAAGCAATCCCACCCGCCTTTGCTGATGGCATCATTATACCAGTCCACAAACTAACCCGTGGTTCGATGGTCACGAGTTACAGACCGCTCACCCTCCTCAATGCCGATTACAAGATTTTCGCGCGCTTACTGGCAATGCGGCTCCGAACTACACTCCCTCATATCTTCTCGCCAGAGCAAACGACGCCTGGCGGACAGATTAACATACAGACTGCCACAGGGGAATGCCGCGACTTAATTGCGATAGCGGCGGCCTGCAGGCTCCGGGCAGCGGTCGTCGCTATAGACTTCGACAGCGCCTTCGATAAAGTGCGTCATCGTTTCCTGTTTTCGGTGGCAGCCCGAATGGGCATCCCCCCTCCGTTTCTCGACGTCATCCGGCGTCTTTACGACAGTGCCAGTTCACGTGTCCAAGTCAATGGACGTATAGCAGGGCCGGTACCTATCTGCCGTTCGATACGGCAGGGGTGCCCCCTCTCTACCCTCCTGTATGCTATTGCCCTTGAGCCCCTTATTGGGGGCTTGACGACCAAGCTCTCTGGCCTCACCCTACGCCAACACACTTTTCGCTGTCGGGCATATGCTGATGACCTCCTCCTCCTCATTCGCTCCGGCTCTGAGATTCGGGATGTCCTCGAATTGATTACCCGTTATGGGGCTGCCGCTGGCAGTGCCATGAATGTCGCCAAATCTTCTGCTATGCACATTGGACGAGGCCTCCAGGAGGGTGAAGTTGTACCACTGCCGCTTGTGCGGACTTTCCGGTACCTGGGCATTACCTTTACCCCCACGGTCACACGCACGGCGGCAACGACTTTCCGTCGCCTGTTACACGTCATCCGCAACGACGTCCGCCAGAACCTCTTGCGCCGCCAGGATACACTTCAACGGGTTGCGTTTATTAATCTTTATGTGGCATCAAAATTGGTTCACATCGCACAAGTTCTCCCTCTGCCAACTGTAATTGGGCGCAACCTTCAGGCGGCTTTTGGCTATTATCTCACGGCTGGTTCAATGTTCAATGTCCGTTATGAGACACTTACCCTGCCCTCACGGTATGGCGGCGTCGGGGTCGTCAATGTCCGTATGCGAGCTGCAGCCTTGTACATGAGTACCATGAGAAAACAGTGGATGGGCCAGGGTACATTTCTAACACGCAGCTTGCTTGAGGTCCTCCTACCTGCTTCCACCTCACCACCGGTGTCTGTCGGGCATATCGTGCCTCATTTGTCCCATATTTCGACCTTTTTCGTCGACTACAGTTACATACATACCAGTCTCCCAGATACACGCCCACCTAGGACTAAGGATTTTTACAGCCTGTTGCTGCGCTGTGTTCCCCGGAATGTGATGGAGACCAAACAACCCTCCATCCAGTGGTCCATAGTGTGGACTACCGTCCACCAGCCCTTCCTCCCTACGAACGTCCGGGCACTGTGGTATCACATAGTAAACAGGAAATTTGCCACGAAGCAGCGCCTGCACAACATTGGCTTGTCAGAATCCCCTCTTTGTCTCCTTTGCCAGCAACTGGACACTGATGACCACCGTCTGACATGCGCCTCATCGCGAGATGTATGGCGCTTCGTGCAGCAAATCATTGCCTGCTATCTCCGGGTGCCACCAGACACAGTCGAGCCTCGAATGTTTCTATACCCGGAGGACCGACATTTTCCCGCCGCCAAATGTCATGCTATTACGTGGGTCAAAGGGTGGGCGGTCGCTTATCTCTTTCATGAGGGACCTAAATCCCGCCTCGACTTCTGGACCTATTTACGAACAGCCCATGCAGCTCTCGAAAACACGCCACGTTACGGAACATTATTTGCTAACTATCTTCGAGCGGTCTTTGTTAGACCTCCACTGAGTTGGGGGGTGCCTGGCACAGAGGGCACCCACCCCTCCTCCCCCGGCGGTGTCTGATTTTCAACCGCCGACGATCTATTCTACTTCTGACCTCCGCGGATGGGTGAGCGCGTCGCAGATTGCGCGGATTTTATTTCTTTTTGCTTTTCCTTTTTCCTTTCTTTTTCTTTACCCAGAATTTATATTTCATTTTCTCTTTCGCATATGTGTTCCCATAATTTCATGCTATTAGTGAATATTACAAAAACACATGCAAATAAATAAATAACAAAGCCTTCCACTACTGTTGCTTCCTGTTTCTCCCACTTCCCTAAGCACCACAGGCTCGGTGCTGGTGAGGGGGACACTGTGGCCAGGCCTCAGGTTTCGACCCCTGCCCACTTTGCCCCCCGAGCCCCCACCGGTCCATCATTATAAGAAAAAAAAAGTGGTAAGCGCGACAGAATGTCAAAAAAAAAAAAAAAGTTGGTAGAGCACTTGCCCGTGGGAGGCAAAGATCCCGAGTTCGAGTCTCGGTCCGGCACACAGTTTTAATCTGCCAGGAAGTTTCATTTCAGCGCACACTCCGCTGCAGAATGAAAATCTCATTCTCCTACGCTGTCTCTGACAGAATTACAATGTCATCGGCAAACCTCCAGGTTTTCGTCTCTGCATCTGGTACTTCAATTCTTTCTTCTAATTTTCCTTTGGTTTTCTTTATTGCTTCAATATTGTACAGGCCGAATAACATCGGGGATAGGTTAGAAACCTGTCTCAATTATATCTCGACATCTGCTTCCCTTTAGTGCCCCTCGACTCTTATAACTGCCGTCTGGTTTATAGTTAAGTCTTATATAAGCTTTCACTCCCTGTAGTTTTTCTCTTCTACCTTCAAGAGCGTATTTGAATCAACATTGTCAAAAGATTTATCCAAATCTACAAAAGCTATAAACTTAGATTTGCCTTTCCTTAATGGATCTTCTAAGGGAAGTCATTGGGTCCCAGTCGAAGTTCAACACCATGACCACTCCACCACATCCCTTGGTGCCCTATTCGAGAACATTTCAGCATGATTTTGTTTCCCTTGAGTGGATAAGAGAGAAAACGTCATGACTGAGCAGTTTTCAGTTAGTAATATCTTCCATCTCACTGACTCATGACCTTGTAATGTCAACAAGTACGTGACCGTGTGCAAGGAGACATGAGAATTCTGCACAAAGTTTCTCACTCAGACATCCGTGTAAGTTTCATCTTTCCCTTAATTCTCTAAATTTAGCATTATCTCGTAATCAGCAGATGACGCATTCATTCGCTAGCGTTTTAGCCTAAAAATTAGTGTGACTACTCGATACATGTTCTAGATAACTCGAATTACATTCGCTGAGTCAAAGAAAATAGCGAAATGATGGTACAATAATCTCCCATACTCTCCAGTGGCGTTACCGTCATGTGTATGGATCAGGACTAATCCTGAGAACAGAAAGCGAACTACACAGTACAACAATATTACTGACTCTTTCTCATGCCTGCAAGTATAAGCTATTATGTGATGTGTTGCTTTATTGCAATGAGATAAAATTCTGATTTTGAATGTAGTATGGACTTTATTTTTCTCTCTGGATATGGTCTTTTAATAAAGTTTCCTTGAACTGGTGTTAGAGCAACGAAATGAAATTACATGACTGTGTTGTGGACAAAAGGGCGTACGCATGACACACTCGTAGAAGCTGCCGACAGGCCGGAGGCAAGACAGAAGATTCCGCGAGTCAGGGTAATATTCGCTATTGTGCACCCATAGAAATGTGAATGGTCTGAGGCACATCCATCGACGGACTACTAGTGGTGTGACACGCAAGTAACAAAGTAATTTGATGACATGACATTTTTCTTCGATTTTGTACACGAGACATTCACCTTCACAATAAAAGTGGACTTAAATGGCCTATTCGTCAACAGGACGTTAACCGCAGATTTTACTTCCTTCTAAGTATAGACAATTGTCTTGTGTACATACGTGGTTAAGTCATGGCATCTAACCTACCTATGCACCATGATAATTGCTGAACTACGAGGGGCGTTCAATAAGTGATGCTACACTTTTTTCCTGTGCCTATTTTGGCTGAAAAAAGGCGGAATTTGTTGTGGGATATGGAATATTCCTGCTGGAGTCACAATGGTTTCATGGAGTTCCCATAGGTGGTGGCACTATACATAGCCTTCGAAATGGCGTCTGTAACGGAGATACGTTCCAAGCAGAGAGCTGTTATTGAGTTTCTTTCGGCGGAAAACCACAGCATCGCAGATATTCATAGGCGCTTGCGGAATGGCTGCGGAGACCTAGCAGTTAACAAAATCATGGTGAGTTAGTGAGCGAGGCGTCTGTCATCATTACCACAAGGTCGTACAAACCTATCTAATCTCCCGCGTGCCGGCCGGTCGCACACAGGTGTGACTCCTGCAACGTTGGCATGAATGGACATGCTCATTCGAGGTGATCGACGGATCACAATCAAACATGTCGCTGCGCAACTGGACGGCTCTGCTGGTAGTGCTGACGCACACGTCCACTAATTGGGGTGCACAAAGTGTTGTGTACAACTACGTACACAACGGTAAGGAGAGATGGGCTGCGATGTGGTGAGGCAACTGTCGTCGTAGGAAAGCTGGACAGGAGCAGAAATGATTAGCGGAAAAGTTAACACAACGAAGAGAAGATTTACTTAACTCGTATTTCTCCTCACACGCGAAGATTTTTTTATAGATGATGCAACAAGAAATAGAGTGGTGCTAGCACAATGTCCGGAAATAAAAGTCACTCTTTACTACAGAGGGAACGATGAAAGACGGACCTTTGACCAGGAGGCGTCTGTGTAGCATCACAATGCAAAGGGTCTCCGAGGGCGCGTGGGCTGAGCCGCTCTCCTGTACTGTGGCGGGCAGAGGGTGATCGATGTACTGAGCCGCTAGAGGCATGGCTCAATGGGCATGATGCATTGGCTCCGCCGGATTCCTCATGGCCGCTATCGACATCAAAACTTGGAATTCCGTTGCTATGAGGTCTTTGGAGTGGTATCGATACATGATATCACACAAAAGTGTGTGCCTACTGGATTTCTGGCCTTCCAATTCCGTCTGTTCGGCCCAATGGAGGACGCACTCTGTGGGCAACAGTATGAAGATGATGGGGAGGTTACTGAGCAGCAAGGCGTTGGTTCCGACGTAAAGAAGTAGAGTGGTACCTTGCAGGCAAACAGGCCATCCCACGAAGATGGTGTAAGGTTGTCGCACTCAACAGAGATTATGTTGAAAAGCAGGGTTTCGCAGCGAAAAGAGTGGGGAGAGGCGAATTGGAATCCTGAATAAAACTAACGTGCTTTCAGAAACAAAATGTATTTCATTACTTATTGAATGCCCCTTGTGTATACAGAGTAAACGACTCCCAGCTCATGAAATCCTATCCACTGCTGCCTGGGATTCTTAAGTGGTACGTCATTTTGCAACAATCGGCAGTCATTGCAATATAACATATTTCTTACAAAAGAGCATCTTTACACGTGGCATTAACAATGTCTTGTTGCGCTTCTGCAGTTTTCATAGCGAAATGAAGTGAAGCATCGCATTTTTCAGAACAAGTGATACCGTTTCGTAGGATATGCCGATAACTGATCCAAAACTCGTTTTGTCAAAGACAACGTTTAAAGGTAGTCCACAGTTTCAGGTAGGTGACCCGCCCATTAATAATTTAGAAAGCTATAGGTGTACGCGTGCCGGAAATGAAATGTTTCTCCTGACGAACTATCGCATTTCCTATAACAGAAAGTTAAGTATTGTTATTTTCTTAATGTAATAAAACTCATTAATACGACTATTTTATTCATTGTCTAGCGAAATGGATATGCAGTCTTTTTGGACACTACAGAATAATCACAAAAAACTAATTTTGTGAGCAGCAGATGTCACTCTGAGATTCACTGGAGAAAATTTATGGAAATTTAGTGAAGGAAATGGCTTATAAGAAATTCGTATGAAGGAATCTTGCTTATAGCTGAACGGTCCAGGAGCGGTGTCAGATCGTATTATAAAGTAAATACATAATATCAAACGAATAACAGCCCGCTTCATCACGGGAACGCTTAGTAAGAGCTAGACCGTTACGGAGATTTCCAACGAACTCCAGAGGCTGACGCTGCAAGAGCCTCGGAGAAAACTAATATTGAAATTCCGAGAGTGTATAGTCCAAGTAGAGTATTGTTTCTCCCAGCACATGGCTCCTGAAACGACCACTACGATAAAAATCAGAGAAATTACCTGCGCAGTATTCGCAAACGTGATAGGGAGACCGGGAAATCTTACTGCTCCGCCACATCATCAGGTGGCTTTTCAAGGATACATGTACACGGCCGGCCGGGGTGGCCGAGCGGTTCTAGACGCTACAGTCTGGAACCGCACGACCGCTACGGTCGCAGATTCGAATCCAGCCTCGGGCATTGATGTGTATGATGTCCTTAGGTGAGTTAGGTTTAAGTGGTTCTAAGTTCTAGGGGGCCGATGACCTCAGCAATTAAGTCCCATAGCGGCCAGGGCCATTTGAACCATTTTATACATGTACACGTACACGTAATTAAACTTTGAGTTTATTAGTTACGACTCGTTTAGAAGCCTTTGTTTCCTTTCTGGGAAACAGTTTTGTATTTCCCAGCGTTACTAAAAGGGACGAATCGCTGTTATCAGTCATAGACTAACTGAATATTGTATTGAGAGACACAGAACTGCACATACGTGTCACAGAAATGAGCTTCTCATGAAGAATTGAGCTAACAGTCCTATAATTTTGCCCCATTTATGCTGTTTGTTATCCTACTGAGCCTTGCCTGTATGCTTTAAATCTCTTGTACCAAAAACAACAAGTGACTCGAAAATGGAACTCATTCTCCAAAATACACTCCAAATTTTAGGGAGTGGTTTCAAAATATTTGTGTAAATGTTTAGCCTGTTGTTCCTCTGTGTTTCTACCTGCTAGTTGTTCCGTATATAATAAAACAACTGTTCGTTTCCTTTAAACTGGAATGTTTTAAATATATCAGTTTTCAATAGTTTATTGTGGCAATTACACATTCAGCATGGACGACGTATAAGCAACTGTTTAACAGCTACACAAATAGCTCTGTTACAGAGAAGTGTGTAACAATAATACTGGACTGTATGTTGTTTCGTTGAGAGAAGGCGAAAGCTGCTCGGGAGCCGACGCCTCCGTTCCGACGGCGCTCCCCCGTGTCCCTTGAGGGCCAACTTGAGCTAACGAGATAGACCGTTATAATGTGACACAATGGTTTGCGCGATGGACAGCCACCCTGCAGGATATAAATCTACTGACGCTCTTGGTACGCTGCAAGAATCTTCATATCAATTATTAACTCTAGTTGTTCCACTGTCAGCCAAGACGGACATATAAGAAGTTTGCGACAGTCTGTTGTCCGCCGAAATATGAAGGGGAATGTTAATCAGTATCCCACTGGTGACAATATTAAGTACAAAGTGCGTAATATTTTCTGGTCGTACACTATTCAGTTCTGCTATTACAGTACTGTAATGAGATGAAGTGTCTCATTTTCTTAAAGGAAGTCATTTTCCTGGGTAGGTAGTTCTTTGTTTTGAAATAAACACTTATTTTATTATCTATCAATTAGCTAGCTTCTCCCGCTTGTGCATTATCTAGCTAGATCACAATTAGAAATTATTCTGATTTTGTAATTTTAATTTGATAATCTATGTTTCCATTTTGAAAGCCTACAACTGTGTCATTCGCGATTTACATTATAAAACGTTTTAACAGTTCCTTTTTGTAAAGCTTAGCAGGACATGTTTTCAGAATATATTCTCATTATCAGGTGCAAATATATTCATTACTACTTTCTGAGAAGTTTGGGGGGGGGGGGGGGGTGTTGTTCTGCCTGTCTTGTCCTGCAGTCGTCTTTTTGTGGTTCTTTTTTCATGCTATGAAAGGAAGTAACTGGTACAGTGTTTTATTATTTAATTATCCTAAGTTTTTATGCTTACTGAATTTAATTTGCACACATCAGTGTGTGTTAATTTGGGGGGGGGGGGGTGGTAACATCTGGTGGCGTCCCTCGTAAGATATCTTTATGCTGCTAAGTTCGCTGATGTGCATCCTATTTGATTTTAAGACGTCATGTGTGTTTCGACTTCAGTAACAACGCTAGTGAATTTTGATGTATGTGTAATAGTACAGTAGCAAAAGCGGCATAAGGATTAAACTTTACCGTTTTACAAATGGTCTTCATATCTGAGTTAGCTATGCTCCTACCTGCTAAGGTTGTGCTGAACTGTTATAAATACTTGGTTTGTCACCACACTGACGTGAAGTATATAATATGCTGTAAGCGTAACGATTTTCATACGATAATGCCCAAGGGAGTGAATCGGTTAACTGCTATTCAATGAAAAATAAAACAACGATCTACATTGGAAACCGAAAGTTAGATCATTCATTTACGAAATGATAGATTCTCGCTTCCAGTGTCAGCAATGAAGTGGATTTAAAACTACATATATTATTGAAGTAAATATAATTTTAAGCAAATTAAATTTCTGTAATATCTTTATTTTCCAGGGTAAGTATTTACAGCAAGCATATCACGAAGACTTTGACTTTAGAAGGCCAATTTAGAAATGTTTACTGCAAAAGACTTCTCTAAACTATCACTACGCAGGTATATATTTAGATACATCTGTGACAATCGCAGCACAGAAACGGAATGCTGCAACTTAACAAAAGGCAGTCAGTTAACACATTATGGAGTTTTACAGGTACGAGCATAAAACTTGTTATCACTTGTCTTGTAGGAAAAGTCATTCGGCTGAAGAGATTGAATAGGGTTAAATCATAAGATTATTGTACTCGTACTAAAAGAATAGTAATAGAATAAGAGTATAACCTGATAAACAACCCAATCAAATAACAGGCGACGCTGTACGTATTTAATGTTTAATGGTTTCGATCAGAAACACAATTTTATTATGGAATTGATGGCTTTGTACACAGCTGATTTAAATTAAACTTAACAAACAGAATGGAAAATGTTGTGGAGAATAATTCATACAATTCTGGAAGGACAGAAAATTTTAGTGACTGGTGTGAAATCATAAAGGGATTCCCACATGATTCAATTTTGGGTACAAACCTACTCTTCATGTATGTGAATAATCTTCCACTTAACACTGAACAAGCAGAATTTGTACTTTTTGCAGACGATACTTGTGTTATAACAAATCCCATTAGAGAAAAATCGGAAGAAGTTACGATACAAGATTTTTCTAAACAATTACATTGTCCCGTCACATTAATGTGGCCATCCCTAAAAAGCATGAGTGCTCAACTTTTGCAGTGCGGACCGCTTCGAGACATGCAGCAAGAGAGATGGTGAGGGTCTGGAAGGTGCCGACAGGGATGTGACGCCATGCTGACTCCAGAGCCGTGGCTAGCTGCGCTACACATCTCGGTTCAAGATCCTTGGCACGGAACAGACTGACCGAGGCGGTTCCACATTTTCTCGATTGGGTTTGTTCAAAAATGTTCAAATGAGTGTGAAATCTTATGGGACTTAACTGCTAAGGTCATCAGTCCCTAAGCTTACACATTGCTTAACTTAAATTATCCTAAGGACAAACACACAAACCCATGACCGAGGGAGGACTCGAACCTCCGCCGGGACCAGCCGTACAGTCCACGACTGCAGCGCCCTAGACCAATTAGGTTTAATTCCGGAGAGTTTGTTGTCAGGGGAGTATGCTGAACTCATCCCGGTGCTCTTAGAACCACACACCCACAGTGCGACAATTGTCCTGCAGGTAGATGTCATCGTGTAGGGGTGGACATGGTCTCCAAGGATAGATACATACTTGCGTTGATCCACTGTGCCTTCCAGAATGACGAGATAACCGCAGGAAATGCCACGAAAACAATTCCCAAATCATAAAGCCCTCTCTTCCGGCCGGACCCTTCTGACGATTATTGCAGGGTATTTTCCCGCCAATGGAGCACAAAACGTCGTTCATCTGAAAAGGTTGCCTGTCGCCGCTCCGTGGACGTGCTGATGCGGTCTTAGTGTACAAGTTCCTTCCTTCGTTGCCGATCAACAGCAGTCAGCATGGGTGCATGAACCAGGCACCTGCTGCGAAAACCCATACGCGAAATGTATCCGTTTGGTAAATTGCCACTGCGAAGATACAGTTTCTAGCTCCGTGGTTCATATGGGCAGTCAATTGCTCAACATTTGCACTTCTATTTCCCCACTCAGATAACCGTGGCCGTCATTTGCCGGTCATCTATGACCCGTGGTGCAACCAAAGTTTCCTCGGCGCGGCGCCAGTTTTTGACAGCACCATTTTATCACGTACGGCATACTTCGACTACGGCGGCAAGCGAACAGTTACAATCTTAGCCGTTTGGAAATGCTTCAACCATGGCCCGAAAGCCGATGATCATGCCCTATAGCCGGCCGTTGTTGCCGAGCGGTTCTAGGCGCTTCAGTCTGGATCCGAGCGACCGCTACGGTCGCTGGTTCGAATCCTGCCTCGGGCATGGATGTGTGTGTTGTCCTTAGGTCAGTTAGGTTTAAGTAGTTCTAAGTTCTAGGGGACTGGTGAGCTCAGATGTTAAGTCCCATAGTGCTCAGAGCCATTTTTTCATGCCCTGTAGGACGTAAGTTAAATGACTCCATTTCCAAATTATGACAGCGACTACAATGTTTTCCGCATTCCCCGGACACGCTTCATATGCCCTTCAGTAGTAGTATTGCTACCTGCCATCTGTGAATGGTCACAGCATATCGATGTCAAACATAAGGAGTGGTCACGTTAATGTGGCTGGAACATGTAATAAACATAGGTAAATCTCACCATGTGCAAGCGTTCCACTCGCTATAACCAGCAGCTGTGTGATGAGAGTATAAACTGGCTACGCTCGACCAGAGTATCGCACATAGTAACTCTGACACGCATCTCTGCTAACACCAAACTGGTATGATAAAATTCATTTGTACAGGCCTGAGTTGGAGACATTTCCTAATTGTAGTTCAGTGGGAAGGTCCAAAATAGGCAACGAATCACGTAATTAATTTAATCTTATTATTTTTCGAAGCAAATATATTATGGTAACTTCAATTACGGAAATGTATAGTATGTGGTTTCATTCGAAGACGGCCATGCGGCTTTTAGTTCGAGTACTCGAATTCTAGCCTAGTTTGACGCATCGCCTTAGGTCACACAAGACAAAATTCTGTTCGATTACTTTTTTATTTTGTGATTTTCAAGTTTAGGTGGTGTCATGTGCGGCAGTAAATAAAGAGAACTATACAAATTGTGATACTATTACTGAGTGATTAAGCTATAGCTATGAACATTAACACATCTTTTAGTATCGTCGCCGGATTGGGTCACCTATATCGAGATGAAGTCACCAGCGTTGGCAGTTAAGGTTTGCATGATTTCGCCGCCGTACTGCGGGCGGCGTAAGCACACTCAAGTTCGCAAGATCCTTGACCGGCATGGGCAATGAGGAATGTGAGCTCGCGATCGTTGGTAGTTGTGTCTAAATCTGAATATTTCTGGTCACCAGCGTTACTATTCGCACACTGTAATACTATTGTTCTATGTTATTCTCTTAGTTTGATATTGAGGTTTTGTTCGTTACTCTTGTTAGCTACTCTTTTGGCTTGACATCTGACTTCCTCTCGGTTTGTCGTTTTTGGATTTGTGCACGGCTAACTGTCATCCACTCGGTCTTTCTCGGCCACTTACTGTGCTCTTGAGAACCCGCACTGCTGCACTCTCGCACTGGGGCACTGCCTTACAATACATTTTATTTAAGGTCGTGCAGGGAGTTTGGTATGGTAGCGCTGAATCCACCTGAAATTGCTATTATAGCTCACTTGTAGATATTGTTAAGCAGTTAAGCACCTTTTACGTATGAGCACAGGGTGTGTAGAATGCACACAAAATTACTTGGACCCTAGCTGCATCAAAATCGTAGGAAGCAAGCGGACAATGGTTGTGATAGTGGTTCCCTTGCTGACGGACACAGTTCAGTAAGAGAGGTTTAGCTCTACAGCTGAAGCTATCACGCAAACTCCTGTCTCGAAGAAATTGTAAGCTACAGCTAGGGAGCCTACAAACAATCATTTTAACAGGTTATCCCAGTACGACCAATAATTCTGGGTTACAGGGGGTTACTGGATTACGCTGAAATTGCAACAGAAGGAGCGTTTTTTTACCCTTGGCTTTTAAAACCATTTTCCTTTTTCTTCTTGATATTTGAAAATTGACTTTCTTTAACAAAATTTCACCGCACAAACTTGCTAATGCGTTTGTAATTGGGACATGACCCTGAAACAGTCTGTTATTAATCAAACAGCTGTGGACAAGTCAAGTAAGTAGCTTACGAGAAGCGGGTGGTCGGTATAAAAATAAGTGTGTAACTCCTTGACATTTGTTGTCGCAACGCCATACTCATGTCATCTATCTTAAAACAGCTACATTGGTTCAAATGGCTCTGAGCACTATGGTACTTAACCTCTGAGATCATCAGTCCCCTAGAACTTAGAACTGCTTAAACCTAACTAACCTAAGGACATCACACACATCCATGCCCGAGGCAGGATTCGAACCTGCGACCGTAGCGGTTCCAGACTGTAACGCCTAGAACCGCTCGACCACCCCGGCCGGCAGCTACATTGTTTCACTGAAAAAACCTGTATTCACTCATGTACCACAATAGACGAAGTTTCACATGTTAACTGTATGAGAAAGTACTCTCTACTTTGCGTGCTATCATTTACCAAAAACCTATTTCGGTATCTCCAGCCGATTATGAGATATGAATATTTCGTATTCACTCTATCGTTTGTACGCACGAGCGGAAGTGAGTATATAACAAACAATCTCTTTTGTTCAGAGTGGAGACAGATACTAAAAAAAATCAATATTTTAGCTAAATTTCGCATATAGCACGTACAGTCTACGACAAAAAAATCAGACACACCACGAAGTAGTTATGCAAATTGGTCACAAATTGATATTCATACAAGAATCCATGAAAAATGGAAAACAGTAAACTGCCGATGAAAGAATGTCTGACGCTGCAGCGATATTTCTTCCTATATCATGTACGGATAGTGAACAGGGTACGTGCCGATATCAGTACATGAAGTCTTCGCAAATTTTATTCCGTGCACTCAGTTGGACAATAAGTATGCCTCGCAGACAGGCACGTGAACATCCTACGTAGATGGCAGTGTTTTAGAGAGGACGTATAGTTGGGCTCAAAATGCCGGTTGGACTAATCGGCGAATCGCTCGACATTCCAACAGAAGCAAGGCCACTATTCAGTCATGATGACAGGAATGTCTGAGCCATGGCCGAACACAGTGTCAAGGAGGAGGCGGTCGACCTAGAGAAATGACAGAACGTGAGGACCGCGCAATCATTCGACAGACACTCAGATTCCCGGATTCATCATTATCATCGATCCAACGTGTAACTGGTGGTCCAGCAGTAAAGGCCCGTTTGCAGTAATGTCGGTCCATTCGGCCCGTAATCTCATTGACTGCAATAGAATGGTCTTCGGTGGTGAGTGTCGCTTCGCGTTGACCAGCGAAGACATGTCTGGAGACGCTCCCGACAGCAGTGGGACACCAAAATGTCTGCAGCCCGCCATACGGCCTGACAATCAGGAGTGGCATTTCATTTCATAGTTGGACTCCTTTGGTTGTCACCAGCGACACCCTTACATCGCAGCGGTACATCGACGATATTCTACGCCCCGTTTCGTTACTCTCCATGATAAACCATCCTGGCCTTACATTTCAGCAAGATAATGCCCGCACCCACATGTCGGAGCTTTCTACTGCTTGTCTTCTTGCTTTCCTAAACCTACTTTGGCCAGCAGGGTCGCTGAATCTCTCCCAAATTGAGAACGTTTGGAGCATCATGGGCAGGGTACTCCAACCACCTCTAACGCACCAGTTGGACAGAATTTGGCACGATAACCGTAAGGAGGATGCCCAACAGCTATATCAAGCAAAGCCAACCCGAATAACTGCTCGCATAAGGTCCAGAGGTTGACCAACGCGTTATTGACTTGCCCAATTTGTGAAGCTCTTTCTCTTCAATAGATCGTCCAATTTTTCTGAAATTGTAGTTAATTTTTCGCCTGTACATGTATATCACACATAACGATTTCAGTCCCATTTGGCTAATTCCTTCGTGGCGCGTGGATTTTCTTTTTTCTTTGAGTGTGTAACTTAACATGCACCAATAACGAACATAACTTATAGCGATCCCTATTTTTCACTGAAAACCATTCAAACTTCGTACATTAACTGGTTTATTGTTGAAATATAACCATCAGTAAGATTATTGCTGAAATTACTGTTAGTTTATCATAAAGACGATGAACGAGGTTTTGAGATGCGAGACAATCAAATTTCTTTACCGAGCAGTTTCTTTACAATAGTTTGAGAAATATACAGGGTGACAATTATTGAACTATATGAAAAATAAACGTAACTTACAAGGGAATGGTCAGACTTGTCATGCCGAAACATGTATTGCTTTTTTTAGCACTGTTATTTAACTGTGCAAAAGGTCCGTATGCAAAATTGTAGCTGCTGACATGGACTGGAAGTCACCTAAAAAAAATCACGAACATGGCTGTGTTTCCTGCTTGGTGCTTGCAGTGGCGGTTGGCCACCCCTGGAAATGGCGAGTCGCGAGCGTTGTGCGCATGGTCGGGAAGAGCGGCCGTCTTTTCGCGGCGTTCATTAAAGAGGAATATCACTGCACGGTTTTGGTGGAAAGGGGAAACGAATATTCGTTTTTCTGGCATGCACGTCCTTTTAATCCTTTTAATTTCTGGTAGGTATTTCGAAACACACCGTCCTGAAACTGGTTAGAGATGTGAAAGATGTTCTGTACATGTTCATCTATACTCCGCAAGCCACTTTACGGTGAACATTCAATCTCCCCTCACAGGTGATGGCGAACCCTGAAAATGTTTTGCTGCTTGCCATGGCGATATATCACAGACGCCAAATGAAGCAATCAACAGAAAACACGCGTGAACACTATGTGTTGTGCGACATGGTTGTTAAACTTCTAGACGAGCATGTAAATGGCGCAGACATGTTGCTAGAAACAACTGAAACACTCGATATTGCAGACTGTGAATCTACAGACGGCGAAGACACCGACGAAAGTTGCACTCATGAAGACTCTTCGAGTGATACTGCCACGTACCATCATCAATTATCTCCGAAAGTAACACCAGCAACTACAATTACCTTATCACAAAAAGAAAAAGCGGTGACGTATTGGTTGAACGAAAGTGGTAAGAAACGCCTACGTGTCAGTACTGTTCAAAATAAGTATCGCTTTGTCCGTTCTGAACGAGAATTGTATAGATGGAAAAAGGAAGTCGCTGGACGACGTAAGAGTCGACTGGAAATTGCGACGGAGATAAATGCGCGACTTTTTGAGCTATTTACCGATGCCAGACAACAGTCATTTAGTGTCAGCGATACAACTTTGCGTGATGAGCGTTAGATATTGTCAACGCGACAGGCGCTAAAGAATTTACAGCTTCTCGAAGTTGGATTAGTCGCTTCAAAAGATCATATAAAATTGTGGCAAGAGAAATAACAAAATTTGTATCGAGAAACAGGTCGGAAAATGAAGTGACACAAATGGTTCAAATGGCTCTGAGCACTATGGGACTTAACTACTGAGGTCATCAGTCCCCTAGAACTTAGAACTACTTAAACCTAACTAACCTAAGGACATCACACACATCCATGCCCGAGGCAGAATTCGAACCTGCGACCGTAGCGGTCACGCGGTTCCAAACTGAAGCGCTTAGAACCGCACGGCCACACCGGCCGGCCAAGTGACACAAATCGAAATGATAGAAACCTTTCTTACGAATGCAAAAAATGATATCGTTAGTTTTAGTGAATCGTACGTGTACAATACAGATTAGTAAGGTTTTCAAAAAGAAATGCGTACGAAAAGAACACTGTCATTCAAAGGGGAAAAACATATTGAGGCGATTTCGCAGTCCACGACTGAACTCACCTATTCATATACAATAATGCCCAAAATTAGTCTGGAGGTTCATTGCTGCCAAAATTATATGTGTGTCTTCAAGAACCAACTGGACGTTTTGGACCACGTGTCAAAAGAACAATGTTCTACGCAGACAATCTTGTGGTAGACGCATCGAAGTCTGGAAAAATGGGAAATGAAAACGTTACACTTTTCATGCGTCATGCTTTTTTTCCGTTCTGCGGGAACAAATCTCTTCTCCTTCTAGATTCGTGGTCAGGTCATAACAGGTCTGATTCATTAAAAGCTGTATTTCGAGCCCACATTGACAAAGAAGTAGAGATACTGCAGATTCCACCCGGCACGACGAACGTAATTCAACCTTTAGACAGAGAATTTTTCCGTCAGTGGAAGGCATTTTACAGAAAACTAACAGAAAATTATTGTGTGCAGATCACTGCAATTTCCTGTCTATCACCGTGACAATATGCTCAAGCTGCAATCAGTAGTACATTATCAATTTTCCTCCCCACGGTTTTAGAATTCGATTAGATATGTGTAGCACTCCTCGAAATATACTGATACTAGGCCAGACTCATTCCTAACACCAGTCCAGTTTTGTCTACGGACATCTAACAACGTCTGTGATTCGCAGGGCTGTCATATGTCGTCTTTGCTTGTATGTTCTTGGTGCACAAAAAACCTATTTTTTGAACGCTGTATCAATATTTCGCATTTTTGCGGTAATTACAAGAAATAAAATTTGGACGTCTTCTAAACTGTATATTTATTTGTGTCTATTTCATAGCTATTTGGAAAGAATGTTGTAGATAATATATCAGCCATATTTGTCAACGAATGTTTAATTATCATACGATCGCTTTCACTGGGGGAATCAGCTTTCTCACTGCTGTGGCAAGAGAGCGGCGCGTAGCTAACGCCACCTTGTCCCTAGATGGCGTTGGTATAACGTAGCGAGAGAGGTCAGGGTTGTACAAGACGCAGTTATAAGCGCGGAAACCATGTGACAATAATGTCCTACTTCATAAAATTGTTTACAGACTTCCAGGTCATGTCAGCAGCTAAAATTCTACATACAGACTTCTTTCAATGTTAACTCACAGTGGTAAAAAAAGCAACACAGGTTTCGACATGACAACTCTGACCATTTCCTTGTTAGTTACAAACTGCGACGTGGGTACACTTTATTCAACATGGAAAAAGTTGCTATAGATATTTGGATTTAGGTTATGTCCTGTTCGATATGCCTGCCATCACTGCCGATGATGTGGCGCAGACAAATTGCGAAATTCTTCATGACCCGCTGAAGTTTCGGATTATCGAAGCTGTCGATGACCTCCTGAATGGCTGTTTTCAACTCAGCAATGGTTTTGTGGTTATTGCCGTAGATCTAGTCTTCAAAAAACACCACAAAAAGTAGTCGCATGTGTTCAGATCGGAACAATATGGTGGCCAATCGAGGCCCATGCCAGTGGCCTCTAGGTACTTGAGAGCCAGAATGCGGCCCCCAAAGTGCTTCTCCAGGACATTAAACACTCCCCTGCATCGAAGGGGTCGAGCTCCGTCTTGCATGAACCATATCTTGTCGAAACCAGTGTCACTTGGGGAAATGGGGAAGAAATCATGTTCCGAAACCTTCACGTACCGTTCGGTAGTCACAGTGCCATCAAGGAATATAGCACCGATTATTCTGTGAGTGAACGTTGCTCACCACACAGCTGCCCGTTGAGGACGAAGACACTTCTCGATCGCGAAATGTGGGTTGTCAATCCCCCAAACGCGCCAATTTTTCTTATTGACGAACCCATCCAAATGAAAATGGGCTTCGTCGGTAAACCAAAACAATATCACATCATGCTAAGTCCCATCATGCCGTGGGTCCCAACGTGCTGTCTGAAAGTCCTAACGCAAAACCGTTCAAAAGTTATGACGATTTTATTTTATACAGTTCAATAATTTTCACCCTATAAGATTGTACAGTACCCAGCGTGCACATGCTTCCATTGCAGCAGTGTAGCTACCGGCCACGCTATGGCCGGAAGGGAATGTTTCACTTATAATGCATGAAGCACACAGCTTAGTAAGCAACAGCAAACTCAGGTGGCCGCCTATGTGGAACAGATGGGTGGACTCGCCCAGCGCCGAGAATGAGAATGCTTTCTTGCGCAGGCGCCAAGTTATCTTGCAGGAGCTGCACTACTCACAGAAGTATAGAGACGAACTGCTTGTCCCGGTTAAATTTATTACACTTCTGAAGACACCGGCTGATTCACTGTACAATTTGACAAATGCTGCAGTGATAAAGTGAGAAGGAATACCAAACCAATGATAAAAGTGTTCTTGTTCAGGAGCTTGCAGACAGTAGTATGGAAGTTAACGTATACCATTCAACCCGAGTTGCAGCAGAGATGACCTAGTAGAATTCAGCGTGGCAAATTGCTAGAGAATCGATGCTGGTTGTCTTTAACGCAGGTGGCATATTTTTCTGAATCAGTCTTGAGATGGCTATAGATTAACATGAAAACGGTTGAAAGCAGCCTCATTCGCTAACAGTATAAACTGTAGAAGTTCAGCACTTAAAATATGCACTGGAGAATCTATTTCCAGAATTGAACTGTCAGTTAAAAATTTTTATCTCCGTTGCTTCTACATGAAGAATTTCTAGGGATGTAATTTTTTTCTCGTATGGTAGGCCACCCATCCGCACTATATTCTCCGAAGGGTGTATAGTACAGGAAAGTTGACAGGTGATTACTGATGAATCTTATCACGCAGGATCCAACACCTTGTCTTCAAATTCGAATCTGTGACCAAGTCTTTCTCGAGGAAATTAACTAGCTCTCCGTGACTTCAGCGAGCCAATTTATCTTATGTCTCAGTTCAATGCTGTAAATTTATTCGAACTATAATGGCTCTTGTCCCAAACATTACTATATACACTCGTTCTGCTTTCTAGTCTTTATCCTGCTGCACCGAAATTAAATGTTTATCTATAGGTAATAAGCATTTCTCGATCTTAAACAGCTAGTCATGGACTGTAAATAGTGGGTATCTCCATCGAGGACGCAACTTATAGGAGTCAGTATTGTTTTCCAAAGTAAAATTACTAATATTTATGCGGCATGCTGCTGTTTTTTATGAAACGTAAGCAATTTACAAACACATGCTGCTCATTGAAGGCCTCCTATCGCGTGTAATATTCGTTTCCAACCATCTGTTCCTTACCCCAGAGCACTCAGTTTAAAGGCCTTTACTATCTATACAATTTTAAAACTAAGGATTCAGAACACCTTGTATGTAAGCAAAATCAGATTTTTTTCTTTTTTACGATATTCTGCCGATTTTCTTCACTAACCTCCAGTTATACAGTTGAAAACCAGTTTGTGACTAGTGGTCAGTGTAGGACTCAAATTAATAACATTCGTTTATGTTGTTTCTGATGGACGGAAATGAGGCCATTATGTTCTCAGTGTGGTACATGTTCCCAAAATAGCCGAAAACGCAATTTATATCCGAGAACAAGAGAAGTAAGGTTGCTTAGATTTTGATATTCCGTCAACGAAGAGATTATTAGAGGCGCCAGAGAAAGAAGGCGATAGTGACGGTCAATTTGGGTAGCAGACTTCGATGTCTTGTCTCAGGATAAATCTTGTACCTCCATTGTCAATCTTTCAGCGAGGAAAACAGTTTATGTGTAGAAAAAACATGGCTACAGGAAAAATTGATTGTGCTGAACACAGGTCGATGTCTTATGCATAAAGTATCAGATGGCGCAGACAGAGGTGTATCAACATATTTTGCCTTTCAGATTTCTATAGAGCCTCCTGTGCTGTGAGCCATTGGCACGTGGTGCATAAATTCCTACTGTAACACCCTGCGCGATGGGATGAGCCGGCACACCTCACTAGTTTCTTCTGCCCAATCAATAATCTTTTCAGAAGTCCCGTAAAATGCTCTAGTCGGAAATATTATTTCACATTTTGACTTACCATTTGTACTGAATTGGTGGAAAGAAAAACTTACAATTCTGCAGAAGTAACCAAAGCAGCAGAAAATATATGGTACACAAGAGTGATTACTACATTATTAAAGCTACGTAGCTTTGAAACACTACAGACCCAATATCAATGTTTCACTAAATATTGGTGAATTATTCTTTATTCAGTTACAAGCTCAGAGAAGTTGAAATGTAGTTCTTGAGCATAGTCCTATCAGTTTTATCTCTCCGCAGCCACGAGTCGCCAATAACAATTTCTGGGAAATAATAGCAGAGTGACAGTATCCCATCGATGTTCAGAC
Organism: Schistocerca cancellata; assembly: GCF_023864275.1. NCBI lineage: Eukaryota > Metazoa > Arthropoda > Insecta > Orthoptera > Acrididae > Schistocerca > Schistocerca cancellata. The sequence goes on along the minus strand of NC_064629.1, from coordinate 219,522,479 downwards.
ACCAGTATTCAACAAGAACTGTTGGACAGATGTAAAAACGGAAAAGGCTAACAAATGTATTTAACGGTTTGTGCAACGCAAAGTCGTTTGTTTAATTGCTGGAATATAAAGACGGGAAGGGAGAGTCAGAGTAATTTACTTCATGTATCATAACCTAGATTAGTCGACTATACTGTCTGTTTCATCCAGCATGAAGCATTGCAGATAATGTTTAAATATTAAGTGGAAGCAGCATCTCTCTAGACCCTACAATGACTGCACAAGCAAAATACTTGCGAAAGGGTAAAAAGTGATTTTATGCATATACCGCTATAATTAGGGCACATCACTGCTTAAATAGATATCAAAAGAGAATACTGTCAAATTGTCAGATACGCAAACGCACAATAACATAATATTCGCCATCAGTCACCTAGTGTTAATTATATTAGTACTGCACTAGCTGTTTTAGAATTTAGCGGATGATCAAGTACAGCTGCACTTGACCATGAGGCACAGCTGCTTACACGAAGTACACCTTAACTCTAGTAATAATTATCGGTATTTTAAGTAAACGATTGTTTCGGGCATTATTATAAAGCTGAAAAGCTGCATAATTGACGTCTTTCCTTTTGTGGAAACAATGTTTAGATGTTTGACCTCTCCTCTAATTCAAAAGTCTAGAAATTCTAGAGTTAATTTGTTAACAATTCACCATGCTGAGCCGTATTTTGTGGACACCTCACTACACGCTATTTCACAATTCCTTTCTTCGTGAAGTATTTGTGTTCACGAGACACAGAACACTTTCTTCTTTTCAGATGTGGCGTTTTCCAGAAAGTTCAGTTTTACGATCATTCACAGTCGAGAAGGTGCTCTATGACTTGGGAACTGGTACAACTCACGTGAGAAACCTTGTGTTTAATCTCCACTGTTTGTGGCCAAGAGACTCTAAAATACAGCCACACATGCAGATTATTGATCAAATTAAAACCTTTAATCCGCAAAAATCTGAGATATGCAGTGAACTTTAATTTAAAAGATAGACTGACGTGCGTAAAATGATCCTCACATAGAACGTTAGCACAGCATTACAGAACATAATTGTTTACTGGAAAATGCGAAGACTCTTTTCTGGACGGACTTGATTGCAATTACTGTAATTAAGTCTATCCCCTAACGGCAGTGAGTTTCTATCAGCACAGTATTAAACCATTTGCTTCTACGTGATTCCTAGCAAGTAACGTGATATGAACCTGAATATGTCGTTATGGTCATGAATAGAAACACAGAACTCTGAACGTAAAATTTTTGAACACCGCACAATTACATAGGATTAAGGGCGTCAACGACTGTAGGAATCTGCGGACTTAACGACTCGTCGTCTACGTTATCAGAAGCTGCACACTAGATACTAAATGATATTGGGCACTGAACACTCATAGTATAGACGAGACCGGGCGAATGCCTTAAAAATTGTTTAGGCACGTCATGTCTTTAAGTTCAGACCTTTGTGCTGAGGCACATTATTATGTCTAAAACTTGATAGCCGTCTCAGACTTTAATTAACATGAGACCCAACAACCTAATGAGATATTATTACGGAGAATGATGTCACTTAAACGCAGTTCTTGTTCATTGAAATTATGATGGATACAGTTTAAATTAGCATTCTTAGTTTTAGCAGTCGAAAATTTAGTGCATACCTTATGTACCTCACACTCTAGGGTCTAGAGCGTAATCTTTAACTGAAGAATGGTAAATGTAAGGTAGAAGGAGGAGAAGTGATTCAAAAAATGGTCGAGAAACGAAGAAGTCTTCACTCTAGGAGTTACGCTGATAATAGCAATAGCGAATCGAATGATTCTTAAAATGGTTTCTTGAAAGACACCATTCATTTGTATCAAATTGCTTGACATCGTGCTGCTTGTTTGGTAGCTAAATTACCATTCTATAAGGGCAGATTTCAAGAAAATGGGGACCTTCCACGAAGGGCCCAGTTGTGTCTCTTGTACCTTCCCATACAGTCACACGCTTTTTCAATGCAGAAGTTTGACTATACAAGGTGATGCGGGAGAACAGGCTTAGGTATCTTATTGTCACTGCGAAAATCGATGATCGGGAGTACTTAACACGGAAATTACTAAGGTGTTGTCCAAGGATGGGCTCACTAAAGAGCGGTAAAGAAAGCTAACTTCTACACAAATTGAAGCAGATTATACCAAGAACGATGAGGCACCAAGTCTGGTTGTTTATGATAGAGTGTGGGTAGCAGGTGACTCCTCAACTAAAGGAAAATTATCGGGATAGGTAGATGGTACTCGAAACAATAGTAGGCCATGTGACGGAAGAACAAAGGCAATGGTGAAGTCGAGAACGAAACCAGGGTGAGGCAGCAAACAGAAATTTGACAGACAGAAGGTAGAGTAATGAACAATTTCTTCTGTATCAGACGAATGTGATTAGGAAGAAAATAATGAGTCTCTCTAGCATAGGAAGGGCCGTGGTAATAGGGAATTGAGTAGCAGAGTTCTCCTTCGCAGACTGGAGAGGAATGCACTGCAATTTAAGTATGTTTCCACTGTTGGGGTGGTGTTCGTAAAGGTGGTGAGAAATTAATTTTGCGAAGTCAACACAAACAATTTGTATTCATCTCAAAACTTTTGTCTTTCAGTTGTGTTCGTGCTCACGTCTTTCCTCCACTACAGTTAATTCTTTTAGTCTCCTTCAGTGGATCGATAAGTATTCTTGTGGCTGATCCAACGAACTAACCACGGGCCTTCGGCAATGAAGCAGTGAGAGAACCATGGAAAGTTTAGCAGTATCACAGCCTAGTCTCACGGGTGTTTAAAAGCAATGTGAGGCTGGCGAGACTGACATAAAATTAATGAGTTTTGAAGAGAGCCAAGCAGTGGTGAAATTATTTGCTAGTCCAATTATTCATTATAGTATAGACACACGGGTTGGACAAAAATATGGAAACAGCGCTAGAGCTGCATACTTGAACATAAATGTTGACTACGAACGGTATTTGCGTGATGTCTCCAATGCGCGCTGGCGTCAGTCGCGGTCGGGACAGTGTTCCTTGTAGCTGTGAGTCACCTGTCCGGGTAGTCGCAGTTGATAGTGCGATCGGTTCCGTGTTGGGGAGGTTGGTGACTCCAGATCAAACCCGCCCGGCGGATTAACGACGACAGGCCGGTGGCTGGCCAGCCTTGATGTGGTTTTAGGCGGTTTTCCACGTCCCACTATGTGAATACTGGGCTGGTTCTTATGGTCCGTCTCAGATACACACTACGCAAACATGCTGAAACCTTTCTCACACGTGCACACAGAATTTATTCCATATGCAGACAGATTGGGTACACTGTTCCCATCTGGGAGGGTGAAGAGGAACTAATCGCTTTGGCTGTTTGGTCTCCTTAAACGCGTAAGCAACATCAGCAGCAGTTGTGAGAGCATTATGTAGGATCTAAGTGAAGTCGATCGTAGGAGAATAAAATGGTTCAAATGTCTCTGAGCACTATGGGATTTAACATCTGTGGTCATCAGTCCCCTAGAACTTAGAACTACTTAAACCTAACTAACCTAAGGACATCACACACATCCATGCCCGAGGCAGAATTCGAACCTGCGACCGTAGCGGCCAAGCGGTTCCAGACTGAAGGGCCTAGAACCGCACGGCCACACCGGCCGTGGGAGAATAGCTGGAGTTTGTGTGACAGGGATTTATCTAACCGAGGTAGCCAAAGTGTTTGGTGTTACAACTGGCATCGTATCGAAAATTTATACTGTCTACACGGAAAGCCGAAAAACATCATCCGCTAAGTCACAACGCGAACGGATGGGCGTGTTGAGTGATCGGAATGGATGGTCATTGAAAAGAATTGTGACGAAAAATGAGATGACGATAGCTGTAAAAGTCACCGCAAAACTAAATTTCACGCTCGCAAACCCTACCAGCACCAAAACAACTCGATGGGAACTCCATAAGCATACAGTTACAGAGTGAGCTGGATTTCTAAAATCATTTATCAGTGATGCAAATGTCCATAACAGGAAACGTGTTGTCGAAGCCATAAAGCCCAAACTATGGAGCAATGGGCGTAAGTTATTGACCCTTGATTCACACTGTTCCCAAAATCTGGCCGGGCTGAAACATGGCGGGGCTTCGGTGATCATTTTGTGATTTTAGCAGCCATATCGTGGTATTCCACTTGCCCCATGGTTACTCTGCATTTTCAAATTACTGACAAGGAGTATGTGACCATTTTGGCTGGTCAGGTCCATCCCATGGCACAATGTTTGTTTCCCAATGATGGTGATGTGCTCTAAGACGACAGAACCATTTTTGACACAGCTCGCATGGTCGACAACTGGTTTTGTGAAGACTGAGAAACCCTTGCTATGATTTTTTTCTACTTTCTCTAAATTTTCACCAAGCTTCTACCTCGTGGTGGTCTGGTCTTGAATCTTTACACTGCCAACTGCCTGTCCTAGACTGTAGTGCCTGACCTTTATTTCCGTACGGAGTTCTGCAGTCTTCAGTATGGATGTGTCAGTAGCATGATGGATTGTACATCTGACATGATCAATCAATGCCTGGTTTCTGTTCTTATGTTAAAATCAATCTAATTGGCTTTATACCATCCTGTTCGCTCAGCTCATACACCTTTGTGACCCTCAAATACCAGATTACATGATGTTGACTAAAATGCTTCATACGTAGGAATATCTGAGGAAATTATCCGATTAATTCTACGAATTCCTCTACATTATATTTGTCGTGGGGTGGGTAGTACGTTAGGCATACAGTGAACTTCAGCAACATATGGACGACAGTCACTGTCTGAATGCTGCTGGCGAGTAGATTAGGGGTGGTGTGTCTCGTGTTATTAATGAATAACACTACCTCAGTCTTAGTTCTGTCACTCGAAGCTCATTCGCCCTGTGAAGAGAGATGGTTGCTGGCAGAGGGACATGAGTAATTTGCAAGTTTGTGTACAGCAGACACAGACACAGTGGCTTTTCCTGACTAGGAGACAGAGCTCATCTACATGATATCTGAATCCGTTCCTTTTTCAATGAATTCTGCGAGTCATAAATTAGTGAAGGTTTCCCATTCCCCTTACTCCCTGCTGGGGTGAAGTGCAGCAGGCGACAGAAACAATAGTTGTAAAGCTATTTGGTTTCTTCATGGTGACAACGGTGTGGACAACATTGTCTTATCCATCGGAAAGTGACAGTGCTGGCGATACGATAGTTTTAAAGTTATTTTCTTTGGCTCTGATGGGGTTTTTATTTAACCTTTATACATATTTTAGGATGACAGTAAGTGTGAACACGGGTGCGCCTTTTCTGCATCCTGAGGTTGACGATTTTTGCAGGTGTAGATACAAGTAGATATATTTTTTTGAGTTTGGGATTTCATCACCTTCAAGCCTACTTTAGCCTCACCATATGTGATTCTTCCTGTCACCTTCAGCTCCTGAGTCTTTCTTTATTCCGTTAAACACGTCAATGTCTGTTCCACAAAGGATGATCACCTGACCAATTTAGACCCTTTAGTGGAGATGTACCAGGTTTATTTGCTTCGTGTATCTTTGATCCGTGTATACACCACACAGATTCATCATGACAACCAGAAGTTGTATATCCAAAAGTTTCGCATTTAAAATATCTCATAGGGTTCCTTATATAGTGTATAACGTTCAGGCAGAGAACAGTCTCGGTAGCCGTCTACCTTTGAACGACTTCACTCTGTTTAGAGCAAAATATAGTCCTGGAGTATTTCCGGTGCCAATGATGTGCTTCGGGATCTCTGCTACAACGTACTGCGATTATCATCAATACGTTCATTAATATCAAGAAACCAAGTTCATCCGACTACCTTTCTCAAGAGTCATTTCACCTGTTAGTAGTAGCTACTAAATGTAAACGCCTTCCCCTCCTGTATTTTTTATATACGATGTACGTGACAGAAATATAATATACGCCAAACACTCATCGGGAATATGTCTAGCGTGTAACACAGCTTCCCAGAATTTACGTTGCGGTTACAGATACTTGTAATGTGAAATGTGCTAAGTATGCTGCGAACGTAGACGTCTTGCTGCGCTAAAAATAATTCTGTTAACCACAACCTTCATTTCTTCCATTCATAATAGAATAAGAGAAATCAGAGCTTTCACAGAAAGATTTACGTCCTCGTTTTTGCCGCGTACCGTTGGAGAATGGAATGGCACAGAAATAGCTTGTTCGATGAACCCTCTGTCAGACACTTAATTATGAATTCCAGAGTAATTATGTAGACTTATATTCATTCACTGCAATTGCCAAGTCACAACCGAACTGCCACCCTCCTACCTAACCTAGACCTCAAGCTACGCAGATCAGACAGCCACCATAAAAGGTTTAGAGATGACACCACCACTACTACCAGCACAACCACCAGCACCAGCAGTGTTCCGAGAAATTTTTATCTGATGAGCGGTAAAACAGCCACTAGTTCGCGAGTGTGAATTATTCAGAGCTCCTACTTTCGGCATCTGATAGACTTGTTGTACACACATCAAAAAAGTTTGGCATCACCCTGTTCCCAGAACTCTTGAAGATAGAAGTTAACTGTGGCTATTGTATCACAGACACAGTCCCTTTGACTGTTCAAACATGTCACTAACCTCGCCCAAAGATATAAACAACCATGCATGATCAGTGAATATTAGACGCAGGGGGTCCGACAACCGATGAGTTCTAGTCATTCCACCAGGAAAGAGGTACACGTCTCGTGTTGTCTGCAGTTCAAACATGCCTAGACGGTCAATACCGCAGTTCGATTGCTACCGCGTTGTTATTTTGTGCCAGGAAGAGCTCTCAGCAACTAAAGTGTCCACGTTGTTATTTTGTGCCAGGAAGAGCTCTCAGCAACTAAAGTGTCCAGACGTCTCTGTGTGAACCAAAGCGATGTTGTTCGGACGTGGAGGAGATACAGAGAGATAGGAACTGTCGATGACATGCCTCGCACAAGCCGCCCAAGGGCTACTACTGCAGTGGATGACCGCTACCTACGGGTTATGGATCGGAGGAAACTTGACACCAACACCACCATGTTGAATAATGGTTTTCGTGCAACCACAGGACGTCGTGTTACGACGCAAACTGTGCACAACAGGCTGCATGATGCGCTACTTCACTCCCGACGTCCACGGCGAGGTCCATGTTTGCAACCACTACACCATGCAGCGCGTTACACATGGGCCCAACAACATGCGGAACGGACCGCTCAGGATTGTCATCACGTTCTCTTCACCGATGAGTGTCGCATATGCCTTCAACCAGACAATCGTCGGAGACGTGTTTGGAGGCAAACCGGTCAGGCTGAACGCCTTAGAGACACTGTCCAGTGAGCGCAGCAAGGTGTATGTTCCCTGCTGTTTTGGACTGACGTACGCATTGGAGAGGCATTAGTCTTCATGGACGACAATTCGCGCCCCCATCGTGCACATCTAGTGAATGACCTTCAGGATAACGACACCGCTCAACTAGGGTGGCAAGTATGTTCCCCAGACATCAACCATATCATAAATGCCTGGAATAGATTAAAAAGGGCTGTTTATGGACGACGTGACCCACCAACCTCTCTGAGGAATCTACGCGAATCGCCGTTTAGATGTGGGACAATCTGGACCAACAGTGCCTTGATGAACTTGTGGATAGTACGCCACAAAAAAATGGTTCAAATGGCTCTGAGCACTGTGGGACTTAACTGCTCAGGTCATCAGTCCCCTAAAACCTTAGAACTACTTAAACCTAACTAACCTAAGGACATCACACACATCCATGCCCGAGGCAGGATTCGAAACTGCGACCGTAGCGAGTATGTCACGACGAATAGAGGCAGGAAAGAGGACGTGCTACTGGATAATAGAGGTACCGATGCGTACAGCAATCTGGACTACCACCCCTGAATGTCTCGCTGTATGGTTGTACAACGTGCAGTGTTTGGTTTTCATGAGCAAAAAAATGGTGGAAATGTTGTTTATGTTGATCTCTATTCCAATTTTCTGTTCATTTTCCGGAACTCTCGGAACCGATGTAATTCAAAACGTTTTTGATGTGTGTATTTCGGGTTTTGTGTGATACAAGCCGCACTTAGAAGTTATCAGTGTGTACCCATTGTGGAATTTGCAGTTTGAGATACTGTGGAAGTTCAAAGGTTTTCTAAGGATAACTCAAGCATTTAATCGTGGTTTATTCGGACACCTTCAAGATCTTATGTAATTCGGTCAGGTTCTGAAATGAATTTATTGTCAACTGTGACTTTCGATTTTTCTGTGTTCTTACTGGAAATAAACTCGAATTTGTGAAGTTTTAAAAAAATGGTTCAAATGGCTCTGAGCACTATGGGACTCAACATCTTAGGTCATAAGTCCCCTAGAACTTAGAACTACTTAAACCTAACTAACCTAAGGACATCACACACACCCATGTCCGAGGCAGGATTCGAACCTGTGACCGTAGCAGTCAAAGTTTTATAAAACACGTGGGTGCGTAAGTTATTGTTACATAGCAAATCATGCTTGCATTTATATGAAATACAGAAGACACGTAGCCAAACTTGTGAGTCCAGCCACATTTACCGGGGACCAATGAAGTGTTTGTGCGGTGTAATGTGTGGGTAAACTTGTTTCGTGCAGAAGTACGTGAGGACTCTGAGCTGCTATAGAACTCTGAACACTTTAGAATTTTGATTTTCGGGGAGTTTATGAGTGTGATTGTATTTTGTTTAATCATCCTCACCACATGCACATTCCCATTCATCTCGTACGGTAGCAATGTCTTCCCCGATAACGATGATATCTTGCAGCAGAATATTTGTCCGAATCGAGCTAAAGTAGTTTGAGGAGCATGATATCACGTTGATATCTGGACCAGCAACTTCATCTGAGACCGTTGAAAATATCGGGTACGGTGTCGAACACACGCTGCACGCGTACACATCGGCGTCCCGTACTCTAAGGGAATTACCTAGATGTTAAGTACCTCTGTAAAACCACACACGACTTCTCGAATCTATGACGCGCAGAATCGTTGCCATACTACGCTTCAGCTGCAAAGTTGGTCGTAATGTTTTGGCTCTTCAGTGTAGAAGATGGGAGATAGAAAGGCAGGAAGAAAATTATTATTAACATGGTCAGTTATGGTTAGAAACTATTTATGGTGCCACTAATAACATATCCTTGTTGTAATCTAACTGCGATAATGATGTACTTCGCGAGAGCTTGGACACAAAGACTTCACCTCTTCACACCAGCTCTGGCAGTTAAGACGGTGCAACGAACCATCCCTCACTGGTTAACAGGGGTTCTGGTACTGTGTAACTTGAGCGATAACACTAAGAATCTATTCACTCGATCGACAGGTAGAAAATGAATGAATGATGTATTCGACACAAAGAAATGAATGACATGAAGTGTAGTATATAACAAGAATACGGATATTAATAATGAGGTCTTCTTCTCTTTGCAGAAACAATGGGACGATACCCCGACAGGTAGACCCCCAGCTTACTTTCAACATAAAACGCACTTTGGTAACGATGCACCTGAATCTCTCAAGAGGAAAGCATTTTTTCACGATTAATGGCCCTTCTCCACCTGTTATAATCGATTTCAGAGAAGACAGACCTCCGAATGTTGCTGTGGTGCAGAATAGACTGATAAGCCAAAACATAATGACCACTGCCCACCGCAACATTGGATCCCGCCAGGTGGCGCTGCGAGCACGCGAGGCGGTAATAAAAATATGTGAGCGGAGCAGACACCGAAGGGAGGCAAAGATGGGCTGCAAATGGAGAAATCAATTGAGATAAGCAATTTTGACAAAGAGTAGATTATTATTACGCAGAGACTGTGAACGAGAATCTCGAAACCGGCGAATCTGTTCGGATGTTCACGTGCTACAGTCGTGACCATCTACGGAAAGCGGCTGAGTGACAGTGAAACTGCTATTTGGTGCAAATTGTTGAACGTCCATGAATCTTCATAGAGCTTGGGATTCGGAGGCTTGTCTGCTCTATAAAATAGGACAGATGGTGACCACACACAGGTATTTCGGAGCACACCTTTCATCGTACCCTGTCCGCCGCTTGTAGTCTCGCGGTAGCGTTCTCGCTTCCCGAGCACGGTGTCCCGGGTTCGATTCCCGGCGGGGTCAGGGATTTTCACCTGCCTCGAGATGACTGGATGTTTGTGTTGTCCTCATCATTTCATCATCATCCAGGAAAGTGGCGAAATTGGACTGCGCAAAGGTTGGGAAATTGTATGGGCGCTGATAACCGCGCTGTTGAGCGCCCCACAAACCAAACATCATCATCATCATCACATCATCGTACCCTTATCGATCATGGAGCTCTGCAGATGACCACCCCTACGAGTTCACATGTTGACCCAAGGACATCGTCAAATGGTTCAAATGGCTCTGAGCACTATGGGACTTAACATCTGTGGTCATCAGTCCCCTAGAACTGAGAACTACTTAAAACTAACTAATCTAAGGACATCACACACAGCCATGCCCGAGGCAGGATTCGAACCTGCGACCACAGCAGTCACGCGGTTCCGGACTGATCGCCTAGAACCGCACGGCCACCGCGGTCGGCAAGGACATCGTCAATAACGACTGTAGTGGGCACGTTACCATCGGGATACGACGGTCGATCAATGGAAAAGTGTCGGCTCTCTGGTGAATCACATTTTTGCTACACTAGGTTGATGGTCTCCAAAACGTTGTCATCGAGGTGAACGGCGGATGCAAACGTGCAGGGCGCTATTGACGCAGGCTGGTGAGAGCAGTATTATGGTTTGGGAGACGTTCTACTTCCCTTGCGTGGTACCTGCTGTAGTACTCGAAATCACGCTGACATGAGCGAACCGCCTGAATCTTCATGTCTTCAGCAATGGCGATGTCATCTTTCAGCAGAACAACTGTCTGTGTGTCGAAGCCAGAAACTTGCTACAGTGGTTTGAGGAGTATTATAGTGAACTGACGATGGTGACTGTGTGACCAAATTCAACTGATGTAATTCCTATGGAACCGATATGGGTCATTATTGAGACCCATCACTGTGTATACAAATCAGCGGCCCGTTATTACATGATCTGCGCTTATACATCTAATGCCACGTACCCCCACAACCTTACCAACAAAGTGTCGGATCACTGATACGCAAACATGCACAGCAAATTGGAATAGAGATCAGCATAAACACCATTTCCGCCCTTTTTATTGCGTGTTGTACCACCACACAGCGATGTCTAAAGAGGTGGTGGTCCAGATTGCTGTATACACCTGTACTTCTAATACCTAGTAGCATATCCTCTTACACTGAAGCACGCCTGTATTCGTCGTGGCATACTATCCACAAGTTCATCAAGGCACTGTTGGTCCAGATTGTCCTACCCCTCAACGGTGATTCGGCGTAGATCCCTCAGAGTGGTTGGGGTATCACGTCGTCCATAAACATCCGTTTCAATCTGTCCCAGGCATGTTCGATAGGGTTCATGTCTGGAGAACATGCTGGCCACTCTAGTCGAGCGATGTCGTTATCCTGAAGGAAGTCATTCATTAGATGTGCACGATGGAAGCACGAATCGTCGTCAATGAAGACGAATACCTCGCCAATATACTACCGATATGGCTGCACTATCGGTCGGAGGATGGCATTCACGTATCGTACAGCCGTTACGCCGCCTTCCGTGACCACCAGCGGCGTACGCCGGATTCACATAATGCCAACCCAAAACATTAGGGAACCTCCACCTTTCTGCACTTGCTGGACAGCATGTCTAAGGCGTTCAGGCTCCAAACACGTCTGCGACGATTGTCTGGTTGAAGGCATATGCGGCACTCAACGATGAAGAGAACGTGATGACAATCTTGGGCGGTCGATTCGGTGTACTGTTGGGCCCATCAGTACGGCGCTGCATAGAGCCAATATGAACCTCGCCATGGACGTCGGGAGTGAAGCTGCGCGTCATGCAGCCTATTGCGCACAGTTTGAGTCGTAACACGATGTCCTGCGGCTGCACGAAAATCGTTATTCAACATGGTGGCGTTGATGTCAGGGTTCCTCCGAGCCATAATCCGTAGGTAGCGGTCATCCACTGCCCTTGGGCGGCCTGAGTGAGTCATGTTATCGACAGTGCCTGTCTCTCTGTATCTCCTCATTTCCGATCAACATCGTTTTGGTTCACTCCGAGACGTCTGGACACTTTCCTAGTTGAGGGCCCTTCCTGGCACAAAGTAACAATACGGACGCGATCGAACCGAGGTACTGACCGTCTAGGCATGGTTGTACAACAGACAACACGAGCCGTGTACCTCCTTCCTGGTGGAATGACTGGAACTGATGGGCTGTCGGACCCCCTGCGTCAATAGGCATTGCTCATGCATAGCTGTGTACATCTTTGGGTGGGTTTAGTGACATGTCTCAACCGTCAAAGGGACTGATTGTGTGATACAATATCCATTGTCAACGTCTATATTCAGGAGTTCTGGGAACAGGGGTAATGCAAAACTTTTTTTGGTGTGTGTATTTCGTTCCAAATATGGACAAACAAGCTGTTAAGCAGGTGGTCATAATGTTTATTTCATCAGTGTATATGCTAGAACACAGTATTTGGAGATGTGCGCTGTTTACAATGTAGGTGATGTTGACCGATAGCAAAAGTATCGACAAGGAAGTTATGATGTCAGGGAGACACTGCTCAGCGAGACAACTTGTCACAACCTCGATAATATCTGGAACAACATTTCAACAAATATTTGGGTAGCAAGACACTTCATCCATCCCCCGACCGCTAGATTACCTGGGATACTACAGAAGACCGAGCAGCAATGCACTGAAGACAGTTGAGGTTAACAGCCAAGGCAGGTGAATAAATACAAAGCGCTCACTCTTCGAACATAACTGCAACTTCAGAGACTACATTATGTCTCGCTACCCAGGTAGCTAGATCCGGGATAAATCATGTCGGTGCTCATCACCAGCCACCATATTGCTCCCTCAGAACCGGGGAATGGTTCCCCTACAATTAGGGAGCCAGGAGACGACAGTAGACACATTCCACTACAACAGTTGTTTGAAACATACAATGAACTGACCGTGTGGGCTTTTTAATCACAGAGTTATGTAGTGCTTTGCGGAATCTGGCACACAAAGGTATGTCCTTCTTATTGTATGTAATGTATTTCAACGAGATGTAGTGCTCGGCATTGATAGATAAGTGTGAAATTGGCCGTAGAGCAGTTGCAGTAGAAAATATAGATAGCTATGATTGTGGCTACAGTCACAACAAGTTGTAAACATGATGTTAAATACCATTATGTTAACTGTAGGACTATATCAGTTTCATAAGGTGTTGTTTGATAGAAAATAACATTTACTATTGGTAGAAGAAATCTAAGTAAAGTCTAATACAGAATGTACATTCAGTTGTAAAAGATACCCCGCAAAGTAAGAAATACATAAATATAAGTAAAACAGTCTACAGCAGGGATTTATTCTAATATTTATGTATACAGGGCGGTCCATTGATCGTGACCGGGCCAAATATCTCAGGAAATAAGCATCAAACGAAGAAACTACAAAGTACGGAACTTGTCTAGCTTGAAGGGGGAAACCAGATGGCGCTATGGCTGGCCCACTAGATGGCGCTGCCATAGGTCAGACGGATATCAACTGCGTTTTTTTAAATAGGAACACCCATTTTTATTACATATTCGTGTACTACGTGAAGAAATATGAATGTTTTTGTTGGACCACTTTTTTCGCTTTATGATAGATGGCCCTGCAATAGTCATAAACATACGGCTCACAATTTTAGACGAACAGTTGGTAACAGGTAGGATTTTTTCAATTAAAATACAGAACGTAAGTACGTTTGAACATTTTATTTCTGTTGTCCCAATGTGATACATGTACTTTTGTGAACTTATCATTTCTGAGAACGTATGCTGTTACAGCGTGATTACCTGTAAATACCACATTAATGCAATAAATGCTCAAAATGATGTCCGTCAACCTCAGTGCATTTGGCAATACGTGTAACATTCCTCTCAAGAGCGAGTAGTTCGCCTTCCGTAATGTTCGCACATGCATTGAAAATGCACTGACTCATGTTGTCAGGCGTTGTCGGTGGATCACGATGGCAAATATCCTTCAACTTTCCCAACAGAAAGAAATCCGGGGGCGTCAGATCCGGTGAACGTGCGGGCCATAGTATGGTGCTTCGGCGACCAATCCACCTGTCATGAAATATGCTATTCAATACCTCTTCAACAGCACGCGAGCTACGCCGGACATCCAGCGTGCTGGAAGTACATCGCCATTCTGTCACGCAGTGAAACATCTTGTAGTAACATCGGTAGAACAATACGTAGGAAATCAGCATACATTGCACCATTCAGATTGCCATCGATAAAATGGGGCCCAATTATCCTTCCTCCCATAATGCCGCACCATACATTAACCCACCACGGTCGCTGATGTTCCACTTGACGCAGCCATCGTGGATTTTCCGTCACCCAATAGTGCATATTATGCCGGGTTACATTACCGCTGTTGGTGAATGACGCTTCGTCGCTAAATAGAACGCGTGCAAAAAATCTGCCATCGTCCCTTAATTTCTCCTTGTGCCCAGTGGCAGAACTGTACACGAAGTTCAAAGTCGTCACCATGCAATTCCTGGTACATAGAAACATGGTACGGGTGCAATCGATGTTGATGTAGCATTCTCAACAGCGATGTTTTTGAGATTCCCGATTCTCGCGCAATTTGTCTGCTAGTGATGTGCGGATTAGCCGCGGCAGCAGCTAAAGCACCTACTTAGGTATCATCATTTGTTGCAGGTCGTGATTGACGTTTCACATGTGGCTGAACACTTCCCCTTTCCTTAAATAATGTAACTATCCGGCGAACGGTCCGGAGACTTGGATGATATCGTTCAAGATACCGAGCAGCATACATAGCACACGCCCGTTGGGCATTCTGATCACAATAGCCATACATCAACACGATATCGACCTTTTCCGCAATTGGTAAACGGTCCATTTTAACATGGGTAATGTATCAGGAAGCAAATACCGTCTGCACTAGCGGAATGTTACGTGATACCACGTATTTTTACGTTTGTGACTACCACAGCGCCATCTATCATAAAGCGAAAAAAGTGGTCCAACTAAAACATTCATATTTCTTTACGTACTACACGAATATGTAATAAAAAATGGGGTTTCCTATTTTTTAAAAAAACGCAGTTGATATCCGTTTGACCTATGGCAACGCCATCTAGCGTGCCAACCATAGCACCATCTGGTTTGCCCCTTCAAGCTAGACGAGTTTCGTTCTTTATAGTTTTCTCATTTGATGCTTATTTCGTGAGATATTTGGCCCGGTCACTATCAATGGACTACCCTGTATAAGAGAAAGAAGTGTCAAATAAATTAATAGTGCTGAAATAGTAAAGCTAACTTCCGTAAATTGCAAGTATTCAATAGGTCTGTTGTAGGCGAAGGCTGATATGCCCTTACTGTTTGTATATGAATCCATCTACTGCCAGAATACTTTGACGGGCAATGTTTGGGAATGTGAGTTGAGATCTTCGAATCCTTAAGATTATATTTTGCTCTGAAATACGTATGCATTCAATAAAAATCTAAT
Organism: Schistocerca cancellata; assembly: GCF_023864275.1. NCBI lineage: Eukaryota > Metazoa > Arthropoda > Insecta > Orthoptera > Acrididae > Schistocerca > Schistocerca cancellata. Next base: position 219,506,779 of record NC_064629.1, on the reverse strand, counting down.
TTTTGATGTTGCTTAACTTTAAGTGATAAAATAAAAAAAAAAGTTTCGTGTTGCTCCCAGTCTATGACTGTTTCCCGGTTTGACACCACTTCGGCACGTTTCATATTAGTTTAGCGTCATCTTTTAACCAAGAAGAATTTTATGAGCTTTCCAAGGCTTAGTTGATTTCATTTCAGACTTTCACAAAAAATGGTTCAAATGGCTCTGAGCACTATGGGACTCAACTTCTGAGGTCATTAGTCCCATAGAACTTAGAACTAGTTAAACCTAACTAACCTAAGGACATCACACACATCCATGCCCGAGGCAGGATTCGAACCTGCGACCGTAGCGGTCTCGCGGTTCTAGGCTGTAGCGCCTAGAACCGCACGACCACTACGGCCGGCCAGACTTTCACAACACAGCACTATTCAACACGTGACTATCAAACACGTGACCTCCATTTCAGTAGCCAGCGGCACTCGTCGTTTGGTTACGAAGGCGGGCTTATAGTATAGAAAAAGCCAAATGTCTAAGGCAAATTTATTACTTGGAAAACTAATGCCTCAAAACTGTTCGTGCGTGGCAGTGTACCGTATGCAGTTAACAGTGTGCTATCAGTTTACGTAATATTTTTCTGAGTTCGTACCGCATCATAATTTTAAAAAAAGCTTACGTTTTTCCACTGCTGCTACCTGAGCATGAGGTGAACAGAGAACGGATACAAGCTTGTCCCAACCTGGCGAATGACTGTCACCGCGCAGCCTGTGTCCGGCAGGAGGAAAACAGTAGTCCACGCCTTACTCGCCAATGAGCACCAATCACAGCAAACAATGCAAGAAGCAACAGACAAGAGCAGATCTCCACTCACTCCACTGTTGCAACCGTTTATAATAAAGTTCCCGCTCCTGCTGCCTCGAGTGACCAATCATAAAAACGACCTTTTAAAACTGTGACGTAACGTAACGTTCAGTGAGCAGCAATGAGAAAATGTAAGCGACTCCACACATTTACAGCACATCGCTAGGCACATAAAAGGTCGCTGTAACCGTGGCCAAAACATTGGTTTCTCCAGTACAGCCTTTTTTTTTTAATTTTTATTTTTACTTTATGACGCGGTGTGATGCGTTACTCAGAAAACTTTTAAGTAAACTGTCTCTGGCCGCGGAAGCTTACGCAATTACAAATTTCCTCTCAGTTTGAAATTGTCTGCTGTGCGTAAAGATGTAAATATTTGACGTTACGCACCAACAGAAGCTTCGTAAAAAAAAAAAAGAAAAAATGCGTCTTGCTCTCCATTTATTCGGAGAAGCGACCCCGTTAATGATGCATTCACAACATTTATCCTTCATGAATACCGCCCGCGTTCCTTCCTCAGGCGAATTTTCAGTTCTTGTTATTTCTTTTTTATTTCCTTTCCAGTGACGTTTAAAGCCCGGCCGGCAGAGCAATTATTCAATACACTAAACGTCTTTAGCTTCTGCGAACAACAAAATCCCGCCTACATGAATCTGATGTTACATGCATGTGCTTTGTTAGAAATGTAGTCTCAAAAAATGCACTCGGTGTGTCAACTAATTGCGATGGTGTTACTCTATCCTTGTTTCACGGACTGTCGAGGAATGATCCACAGTGCTGAGAGCATACGTTTCTCGTTTGATGTACACTCAGGCATCGTATCACACCTTGGCTTGTTACATCATCCTATTTTAATCGCATAGAAAATGTCTGGGACTATTTGGAACAGCAGGAAAAACATAACACTCAACATCTACACAAATTGGTAGCTCTATGATATTTCATCATCAGTGATTGCTTCAGCTGGCAATAAGACTCGTAATCAAACTTTCTGCCTCGAAGAGTGGAGGTCATTAACGATACAGAAGCTGTGTTACTCGATATCAGCCTAACTACTCCTAGGGCAGACTAAAAAGTATTTCTATTCACGTGTAGTCACTCGTGTCTCTTCGTGTGTGAGTATTTGGTTAGTAAATGCATTTATTCTTTCTTGCAAGAACTAACTCCGTCTACACTGATCTCCCCTTGCAGTTACAAAACTGTTATTCAATGGTTACGTGTGAATTGACAGAACTAAAGTGTGAAAATGTAATAAGACGTTACACCGACAACAAACAGTTCTAGTAAAATGTTTCTGCTATGGCCTGCAAAGCTGAAAACGTAGTTAGATAGTAAGACATTAACATTAGTCTAAAATACCTTACGTTTCCGTCTTTCTTCCGTTGAGAATAAAAATCTGTACGTGTGATAATCTTGGAAAAATGCACCAATCAGTTAACAGTCTGATAGTAAATGTTTACCTCGCAAGACCGCTGCAGTTCAACGTTGCATGGAATGTCAGTCAATTTTGTACATGGCTGCAAATGACCAAAAACGTGCTGCACACGCCACGAAGTTCTAGAAGATGGCCTGGGAGCTCTGAGCTGCTTCTCGTGAATACCTAAAATGTTTCCGTCACAGTTCACATTAAGTCACTTCAAGGGTCAGGGCAGTGGCAAATTGGCCTTAATGCTCCATGTATCGATGTAGGATGGAAACTGTTATGCAGGTAGAGGTTACGTCTTGGGGAGAATCATTAGCCTTGAATAAATGAGTGTGCTCCTTTCAAGGTGGATTTTGTAAAAGAAAAACGTGGAGATGAATGTTCCCCACACTGCTACCACCGGCACGAGCACGTTGTGAACTGACGCTATTATAACACAGAGACTTTCTGTGGTTATACGACTCGAGGGGCGCGGCCACAACCGTCATTCCAAATCACAAAGAAAGATAACAAAATAAAATTAATTTGATATTTGCAACGGCAGATTCCAGCTGCCTATAAATTTCGTAATTCATTGATAATAATGTGAGACAGATCGGATCACTAATATAAAATTTGTCAAACTAAATCAATCATTTTATGCCGTTAGATTAATTGTCCCCGCCAATTGTCTACATGGACGACTACTAAATGGAGGGGGACAGTGTCATGTACACTCTCTCCATTTGTTTAATGTAGAAAATGCTCAGAATGGTGAATTTCCTTTACATTTCTTGGCCGTAATATTTGAATGTTACCTGAAGTCACTCGGTACCGTAGGAATACCAGTTCCCCCTAGTTCGGCGAATTCGCGCTCTAATAGGTGTCCCAATCTGAGAGCCCCTTAGATCCGGCCGCCCGACGAGGCGAAGCTGCACTTACCGTTCTTTGCCTGTCCCTGTCACGTTGGCTGAATGGACCACCTTCTTAGTTGCGGACGCACACTACGGTTCAAGAGTTTACAAATAGAACCGACATCCAACGCTCCGACGTCTTTCTGTTGCTGACCTTCGACGCCATCATATCGCGAACAGTAGTATTGCGGAAGGTGCCGCCATTTTCTGATATAAGTGATATTTTTTATTGCTTTGTCAGCAGCCTTGTGTTAGGGCGGTCCATGTGAATTAGCATGGTTCGCGTTCGGAAACATGCAGCAGCCACGTTGGTTGCTGCCACATCATTACGCCGTTTGTACTGCGAGCACCCTGAATACGACCTCACAAAATGGAATGAGGTCAACCTTTTCCGTCGGCCCCTGCCGCTGTTTCCGTAATTAGGATATTATGGCTATCAGCGTATTCTCTCGTTCACCCATTCCTCACTCTCTGTAGAGTCTGGACGTATTATCGTTTACCGTATTTTTTTGTGATTTCATATACTATTCCTTGCGCTACGACAAGGTGTCTTCGTGCCAAATCCATCAGATGAGAGAGTACATGTTAAAAAACTTGTAGCAGAGATACTTCCCATTCGTGTGTCTTATTGCAAAATGTATGTCTAATTTATCTCAAAAAATGTGTGTGAAATCTTATGGGACTTAACTGCTAAGGTCATCAGTCCCTAAGCTTACACACTACTTAACCTAAATTATCCTAAGGACAAACACACACACCCATGCCCGAAGGAGGACTCTAACCTCCGCCGGAGTCAGCCGCTCAGTCCATGACTGCAGTGCCTAAGACCGCTCGGTTAATCCAGCGCGGCTCTAATTTATATCAATACAGCCTCTCACGCCCAGTAACTCTCCCACTGTCTCATTGTTACAAACTGAAGTTTTCAGTAACAACTACCGAAAGTAGTAGACAGATGTCTTTAGGGTGCAGGGACAGCAGATCAGCAAATAAGTGAGATTTCCTGTTTGATTGTGAAAGGTGGTATCCAGCAGAACATGGCTCTGAGCACTATGGGACTCAACTGCTGTGGTCATAAGTCCCCTAGAACTTAGAACTACTTAAACCTAACTAACCTAAGGACAGCACACAACACCCAGCCATCACGAGGCAGAGAAAATCCCTGACCCCGCCGGGAATCGAACCCGGGAACCCGGGCGTGGGAGCAGAACATGATCCCGCCGCAGTCACCTTGGTCTACCTGCTGACCAGGCAAGCTAGAGACGTGGCGGCAGAATAATCCGACACACCCATGGACGAGATGATTTCCTTCAGTCAGCACAGCTAAACGCAACGATCACCTCGTACAGCGATCCACGGCAGTAAACGATGTTCTAATAAACACTTCCCAAAAATTGTTCTGCGTCATCAGCTGCGTTACAGAGTGTCATGTTGCTTTCAAAAGTTTGAAGGAGGTTTTAGTTCTCTCGGAGGCGCGGATGGCTGTAGACGTGCCTGAAAAAAGCCTGTTGGACAAGTAATGCAGTCTCCTTAGTGTGGCATATTTCTTTCAGTGTCTTACATTGTACATGTAAATAAATGACTCGGCGTTATTAGTTACCTTGGACCTTGACGAAGGGGACACTGAGAACGAGAAATAGATGCAATCAAAGCATCAGCTATTTCGATCTTACCTAACCTAGTCAGTTCTGTGACTGAACGAGCTCTTAACGTAGAACACGCATCTGCAGCCCCAAAAAGAAATCAGTCAGTTCCAGTGGAAGAAATACTGAATGAGGTGGCGCTGTGGTTAAGGCTCTGCATTCGAATTGGGATGGAACAGGGTTCTAAACACCGTTCTGCTATCTAGATTTAAGTTTTACATACTTTCCCTAAACTGACTAAGGGTAATTCCGTGACTGCCCGTTCATAATCTCTCGGCATATCCCCTTCCTTGTCGTTTCCAAATTTAAGCATGTGCGCCGTTTCTAATCACCCTGTCGTCGACGGTATGTAAAGCCCTACACTTCCCTCTTCCATTCGTTGAACCAATGGAAATTTCTGTCACCGATTTATGAGTAATGACTACATCACAAAAATGATGTAATGAGGCGTTACCTACAGAAGAAAGCACCGCAAAAATCAACAAAACTCCATCCCGGAATTACAAGGTGTTAAGCGTTTCTGAGAAAACATGCAGAAAGTTGTTAATAATTTCCCTGATCATGCCGTTACAATAGGGGGTTACTTCAACATTCCAGGTGTAGTTTGGGAGAATCATACTATCAAAACTAGTGCAAGAGACAGGGTTTCGTGTGACATTATTGTGAATGTTTTCTCAGAAAACTACTTAGAGCAGGTAACTAGAGATGCAACTCGTCAAGCTAAGGTCTTAGACTTTCTAGTTACAAACAGACTTCAATTTTTTGAGTTAGTTAACGTAGAGGAAGGTACCAGTGATCATAAGATTTTGATACCAACTACAATTACGAGTACTGCAAGGAATTTTAACAAAGGTAGGAAAATATTCTTGGTTCCAATGGCTCTGAGCCCTATGGGACTTAACTTCTAAGGTCATCAGTCCCCTAGAACTTAGAACTACTTAAAGCTAACTAACCTAAGGACATCACGCACATCCATGCCCGAGGCAGGATTCGAACCTGCGACCGTAGCGGTCGCGCGGTTCCAGACTGTAGCGCCTAGAACCGCTCGGCCACTCCGGCCGGCAAAGTGATAAGGAATACCACTCAATCCATATAAGATTGCAACACACCATTGCATTGATACCAATGGCCATCACTTCGAGCACCTTGTGTAAATGGACGTTCATGCCACCTTTTCGACCATCGTAGACCTTCAAAGACCTTACTGTTACACATCACTGGATTCGTCTCGATAGCCGCTATCAAAAAATTAGTACCAAAACTGAAGATGACCTTCATATCTGTGACGCGACCCAATCTAGAAAAAAAAAAAAAAAAAAAACCCGACGGCATATTGTAACCCCAGCTGCCCATGCGTCTTTTGTTCCACAAACCTTTCAGCTAGTACGATACTTTCGGAGTTATTTTAGGTGGAACTAGTTAGTGACTCACTCTGTATAGCTGATGGTGGTTCATATTCAGAACTGCGAATACGTTTTCTATATAAACTGGGAGTAGTCTGAATCATGATAGAAACAAAATACACGTTGGAGAAAGAAACAGTTGATGTTGGAACAGGGGTACACAGAAGCATATTAGGTACAGATTAACTTGGGTTTCTGTGATACAAGGATAGAAACGAACAACACAAGGAAGAACGAGCACGGCTTAACGTCCCGTCGACTAGGGGGAAATTAAAAATGGAGCTGGAAAGGATGTGGAAGAAAGTCGCCCGCGTTGTTTTCAAAGCCGGCCGGAGTTGCCGTGCGGTTCTGGGCGCTGCAGTCTGGACCCGAGCGACTGCTACGGTCGCAGGTTCGAATCCTGTCTCGGGCAAGGATGTGTGTGATGTGCTTAGGTTAGTTAGGTTTAATTAGTTCTAAGTTCTAGGCGACTGATGACCTCCGAAGTTGAGTCGCATAGTGCTCAGTGCCATTTGAACCCATTTGTTGTTTTCAAAGCAATCTTTCTGGCATATGCTTTAACGGCTTTAGGCAAACCACATGAACCTAAATCAAGATGACAGGACGTGGATTCGAACGGCGTTCCCTTGAAC